>NW_006912904.1:2628340-2688698 GCF_000585565.1 Capronia epimyces CBS 606.96 | reverse complement strand
GACAAACAAGCACAAGACAAACAAGCACAAGACAAACAAGCACAAGACAAACAAGCACAAGACAAACAAGCACAAGACAAACAAGCACAAGACAAGCACAAGCAGAAGCACACACCACCCACTAACCCGTTGAGTTGACGTGCACAGCCTGATATCAGACATCAACATCAACATCAGCATGAGTTGGGATAGTGAATATGACATTGTCTGCATTGGGTCCGGGGTCGGCGGTCTCTCTGCAGCCTTGACCGGGGCCGAGCAGGGAGCCAGCGTGCTCGTGGTGGACAAGTTCCACCTAGTCGGGGGCGTGACGGCGCTGTCGTCCGGGCAGCTGTGGCCAGGGCCGACGCACGTGTCGGAGGCGGCGGGGATCGACGACCAGGCCAGCTCGGCGCAAGCGTACATCGACCATCTGTCGCAAGGCTTCGCCGACCCCGAACTCCGGCGGTCGTATCTGGCGGACTGCCGCGGGGCGATCCAGTACTTCACCGACACGATCGGCCTGGAGCTGCAGGTGGTGCGCGACCTGCCGGACTACTACTACCCGGCGGTGAAGGGGTCAGCTCCGCAGGGCCGCTTTCTGGAGATCAAGCCCTTTCCGGCGCGGAAACTGCTGGGGGCGGAATGGGCGGGCAAGATCCTGACCTCGCCCTACGGCGACGGTTACAGCTACGCGACCGGTGCCGAATTCGTCGCCATGCAGGTCAAGGGCAGCGAGCATGTCGGGGCCTGCCTGCAGCGCCATGTGGAGGCCGACGAACGCTGCTGCGGAGCCGGCCTGGCCGCCGCCCAGGTCTATGCGGCTCTGCAGCGCGGCGTGAAGATCCAGACGTCGACCGAGGTGGTGGAGCTGGTCGTTGAGGACGGACGGGTGACGGGGGTGCGAGCGATAGTACGGGATTCCTCTTCCTCATCCACTTCTTCTTCCTCCTCCTCTTCTTCTTCCTCTACTCAACGCATTCGCGCCCGCCGCGGCGTCCTCCTCGCCACCGGCGGCTACGACCTACGACCCGACCTGGTGCGCAGCTTCGACGGCCTCATCGACGCGGGCAACATGACGCTGCCGACCATCACGGGCGACCATTTAACGCTGGCGGCCACGGTCGGGGCCATTGCGTATCCGGCGCACCCGGCGGCGCTGACGGCCATCTTCGTCGGCTACCAGATCCCCGGCGAGGTGGTGTACGGCAAGGCCACGTGGCGACTGCATCTCCCGGGCGCGCCGCACTCGATCGTGGTCAACGCGCGCGGCCACCGCTTCGCCAACGACTCCTTCTACCCGGACGTGTCGGCCAAGGCCGGCCGCTACGACGGCCAGGAACAGGGCCTGGTCAACTGGCCCGCCTGGCTGGTGTTCGACCAGGATTTCGTCGACAAGTACAACCTGCTGCCCGCCTACCCGGGCCAGCCGCTGCCGGCGGGTATCAGCGTCAATGCTGACACGCTAGAGGGTCTGGCCGCCGTGACCGGCATCGACGCCGACGGGCTCGCCGCCACGGTGCAGCGATTCAACGGCTTTTGCGAGACCGGTGTCGACGAGGACTTCGGTCGCGCCTCGCTTCCCTGGGGCACCATCCTAACCGGCGACTACCGCCTGCCGCATCCTGGCTTTGCTGCTATTGCCCGCCCGCCATTCTATGCCGTCCAGCTGCAGCGCGTCACCGTCGGCGTGCCCACCGCCGGCCTGCCTATTAATCGTGATGCGAGCGTCCTCACCGCCACCGGCCACGTCGTCCCGGGCCTCTACGCCGCCGGAAATGCCGCCCTCTACAACGACTGGGGCGCCGGGTATAATAGTGGGGTGGCCAATATGCGCGGCATGCTGTACGGCCACAAAGCCGCGTTGCACATGCTCCAAGACAAGAACGCAGCTGGGTAGACCGTCTGTCTTCCAGGTGAGATCAGTCATTGGTACTAGTACTGCTGCTGGTGCTGGTGCTGGTGCTGGTGCTGGTGCTGGGACAGGTACAGGTACTGGATGTTGAGCTGGAGCTGGAACTGTCACAGTCATTGTCACAGTCATTGACACTGAATCAATCCTATTTGCCAAGGTATACTGTATATTGTACCTACCTACCTACCACTGCAGCACTGGTCGTGGTAGTGCTCTCAGTCAGGTTTCCGCCATCTTTGTACTGTGCATCATACTGTACTGTGTGTGTGTAGAGACAGAGTACGGAGGACAGAGACTACAGACACGTACCGTCCGTATATCTAAGACATAGTCAGAGACTACAAACACGTAACCGTATATCTAAGAAACTGTCAGCCCGATCGGTCGGTTTGTTTATCGGCGCAAGGTCGGAACCGCAACCCCAACCCACAAAACGGACCGGAACTATAGTCCCCGCTCCCCTCACTGCGGCGGCATAACCTGGATGATTCTGTGGTGGATTGTACATTGTACACTGTACAGGATCCGTAAACTGGCCGGATTGCAAAGTGTCCATACATGTCACCTACATGGGATATAGTAATTAGTAAGAATCTGAGTTCCGCCGAGGAGATCAAATACATACGTACATAGAGTCTGTACATACAGCATAGATCCCACCGCTCCTACCTACCACCTACCTATGTCATCATATTACTTGCTGAGTGTCCACACAAAGACTATTCTCACCACCTAGTCTTATATCTGGTCACAATCCCATACTCATCCCGTACCCATCCTCATCCCATACTTATATCTATACCTATACCCATATCCAGACTCGTACCATACCCATACCTGCTAATCACCATGTCCCCTCCTGTCCCGTTCAAGATCGCCGTCCCAGAAGAAAAGCTCCGCCGACTCCGGCAGAAACTCCTCTTGACAGAATGGCCGGACGAAGTGCCGCTCAAGGAGCCTCGCAGTCGCGGCGCCCCTTTGCAGGAGGTGAAAGGGCTGGTCGACCACTGGCTGCACTCGTTCGACTGGCGCGCGGTCGAGAGCCGACTCAACGAGCTCCCGCAGTTCACCACCGACATCGAGGTGGACGGGTTCGGCACCTATAACGTGCATTTCATCCATCAGAAAAGCTCCGTGCCCAACGCCATCCCGTTGATCTTTCTGCACGGCTGGCCCGGCAGCTTCATCGAAGTCACCAAGATCCTGCCCGAGCTGGTGCAAGGCGGGCGGGACTTTCCCGCCTTTCATGTCGTCGCTCCCAGCCTGATCGACTATGGCTTTTCTCAGGGGAACCTCAAGGAAGGATTCGGCCTCGCCCAACACGCCGAAGCGTACCATAAGCTGATGCAGAGTTTGGGATATTCTGAATATGGTAAGCCGTTTACTTTCTGTGCTTGTGTTTGTCCTGTGCTTGCCCTATACTTCCCTATGTCTGTGTCTGTCCTGTGCCTGTTCTATGCCTGTCTCTGTGTCTGTTCTGTGCCTGTTCTGTGCCTGTCCTGTCTCTCCAATGCTGACAACTACCCACCACCCCCAGTATCACAAGGCGGCGACATTGGCAATTTCCTGACCCGGTTTCTGGCCCTCCAGTACCCCGGGTCCTGCAAAGCCCAGCACACCAACATGCCGACGCCAAACGCGCCAGACGCCAACAACCCCAAACACGCCGAAGTGATCGCCGCGATCGAGGCGGCCGGCGGGCTCAGCGACAAAGACCAAAAGCGGCTCGCCATGACGCAGGAACACCAGGCCAGCGGGATGGGATACGCGATCGAGCACATGACGCGGCCCCAGACCATCGGGTACAGCCTGGCCGATAGCCCCGTGGGCCAGCTGGCGTGGATCTACGAGAAACTGGTCGACTGGACGGCCGGGTATGCGTGGACGGCCGACGAGGTCTTGACCTGGGTGTCCATCTACCGCTTCTCCCGCGCGGGCCCGGACGCCCCCCAGCGCATCTACTACGAGATGGTGCACCTGGATGCGAACTCGTCCACGCCGACCCCCGTCACCGAGTTGGCCGCCCAGTATATCGACGTGCCGCTGGGGACGTCGCGGTTTCAGAAAGACGTGCTCAGCCTGCCCAAGGTCTGGGACGCCACCATGGGGCCCGTGGTGTTCCAGGCCGAGCATGACGTGGGCGGCCATTTCGCCGCCTGGGAGTGTCCGCGCGAACTGGTGTCTGACTTGCGGCGCATGTTTGCAAGGGAGGGTCCACTCTATGGCTGTGTTGATGGCCAGACGGGGTTCCAGGCCGGGTGATTGATGCGCTGCTGTACGGCGTACTTATCACTACTGTCTACTATAGTATTCTATACTCATTACTACTGTCTACCAAGTATTCTATACTCATTACCACTGTCTACTACAGTGTTCCATAGTGGTCCACAATGTTCCTTGGTAGTATTGGCACTTGGTCCAGTACAACTGTGTATATGAGGTCTATAGTGGTCCACAAGGTGTTCCATTTGTCGCCTGGTTCCTACATAGTAGTGGCACGGGGTCCAGTATAACAAGTAATCCTGCCTACGGAGGTTAGTAGCAACTGTGTAGACGAGGTCTATAATGTACAGGGTACGGGGTACTAGGTATTCCATATAGGTACTAATCCAAAGACTGCTGTATGACAAGTAATACTGCCTACGGGGATTAGCAACTGTGTAGACGAGGTCTATAATGTACTAGGTACGGAGTACTAGGTACTTTTGTTGTTGTTGAATTCAATTTAACGACGTCCCTGCTGCTACTGCTGCAACTAGAGTACTAGGTACTAAAACCAAAGACTGCTGTATTGTACAACAGGTAGCCACTACATGTGACCTGACATGGTTTACATACCTAGGTACTGTATGTAAAGTACAGTAAAGTACAGTAAAGTACAGGACAGTACACTACACTAAACTAAACTGGCCAGTGATGCGGATAAACTAGAGCCACTATACCCGGAGCAGGCCGACCAGGTACTGTTCTGTACCTAGGCTCGACGCGACGGGAGGCTCGACGCGATTTACCCGATTTCCCCTTGCCACAACACGCCCTATCCGTACACGTAACATTGTTCGGAAACTATGCAAGACTCTAGTGAGACCAGACCAGACCACACCAGACCAGACGGACTTCCAGGCGGATGAGAGCAGTGCAGTGCTCTTCCGTCGGGTCAAATCACCCACAGAAACAGCAATCATGGTGGCCTATGACCGTGACAGGACACACAGACACAGCACAGCACACACAGCTAGCTAGCTAGCTATGCAAATGATTTCCCCCTCCCTCCTCGGCCCGCCAGGAGCTGGTTGGTACGTGGGAAGGTTCTTGCTTTACTGCCAATTTGCAGTAGCAGGAACAGTGCCAGAACTACCAGCAAGCACTGGATGCTAGGAACAGTTCGGAACAGGACTAGAACTACCAGCTAGCACTGGATGCTAGGAACAGTTCGGAACAGGACTAGAACTACCAGCTAGCACTGGATGCTGGGCACAGTTCATGGTACTGGTCCTGGTACTGGTCCTGTGATCCGGAGTTCGTGATACTGGTACTGGTACTGGTCCTGTGGTCCGGATATATCTCAGTGAATCTAATCCACCTTGATGGGTATAAGGAGAGAAGAAGAGAAGAGAAGAGAAAAAGAAAAAGAAAGGCTTTCTTCCTCCGAATAGGATCCTAGGGATAGTACAGTCCAGGACTTTACTGGGCAGTGAATACTGCTTGACGCTGTTGCCTTGTTCTTTTCTTGTATAGCCATTACTGAAATCAGCCTCCGGTCATAGATCATAGGTCACAGGTCATCACTGGAACCCAGAAAACAATCTCGATCTCGATCTTGATTTCGCCGACAAGCTGGACAGGGAGACACTCATACAGACACCTTGGGCCACTGATCAGACAGACATCGACCTTAGCCGCCAGCCCTAACCTCATCAACTAGAGAGCAACAGCGACAAAAACAGCAAAAACAACAACAGCAACAACAACAACAGTAACACCACCGCCACCACCACCACCAACACCAACACCAACAATGGCCTCCGAAAGCTTCACCGTCGCCGCACCACCAGCACCAGGGGGACCTGACCTGCAGGAGCTGGAACACAAGTATGCGGAAGAGGCCGACAAACGCTGGAAGGCGCGGCCGGAGCACCAATACCTGGCCCTACGGGAGATCCGCGACGCCGAATTCGCCAAGGACCCGTGGGTGGACTACGAGCGGGCGCGGGCGTTCGAGACACAGCGGGAGGTCCACGACGGCGACTTCCGACAAGTGGTGATCGTCGGGGCCGGGCACAACGGAATCCTGTTCGCGGCGCGGCTGATCGACGCGGGGATCGAGGCGTCGCAGATCCTGATTATCGACAACGGCAGCGGGTTCGGCGGGGTGTGGTACTGGAACCGGTATCCGGGGCTGATGTGCGACGTCGAGAGCTACATCTACCTGCCGCTGCTGGAGGAGACGGGCTACATTCCGACGCGGCGGTACGCGCGCGGCGAAGAGATCCGCGGCCACGCCGAGCGGATCGCCCAGCGCTACGGGATGCAGGCGCTGTTCACGACGACGGCGACCAGCATGGACTGGGACGACGAGCGGGTGGAATGGACGACGCAGGTGCGGCGCGATCTGGGGCCTGACTCCGGTGGCGTGGTCGAGTTGAAGATCCGGTCGCAGTTCCTGTTCGTCGCGGCCGGCCCGTTGACGGGGCCCAAGATGCCCGATGTGCCAGGCATCGACGAGTACCTGGCCGCGGGGGGCCAGATGTTCCACAGTGCGCGGTGGGACTACTCGATCACCGGGGGCACGCAGGCCAAGCCGGAGCTGACCAAGCTGCGCGACAAGTCGGTCGCGGTGGTGGGCACGGCGGCGACCGCCGTGCAGCTGATCCCCGAGGTGGCCAAGTACGCGCGCGAGCTGTACGTGTGCCAGCGCACGCCGTCGTACGTGGGGCTGCGCGGGCAGCGCGACACGGACCGCGACGAGTTCCGCACGCGCGTGGCCGTCAAGCCCGGCTGGCAGGGCGCGCGGGCCGACAACTTCAACCTGAGGATCTCCAACGACCCGGAGCCCGAGAACCTGGTGGGCGACGGCTGGACCGAGGTCGGCGGCTGGGCGGCCTTCCAGGGCGGCAAGGGCAAGTTTGGCTACGACCCGGTGCCGCCGGACGGGGTGGCCGACCACGTCGCCTACTTCATGGAGCTGGACCAGGACCGCGCCAACCGCATCCGCGCCCTGGTCGACCGCCTGGTGGCCGACTACGACCCCAAGGTCGCCGAGAACCTCAAGGCTTGGTACCCCGGCTGGTGCAAGCGGCCCATCTTCCACGACGACTACCTGCCCACCTTCACCCGGCCCAATGTCCACCTGGTCGACATGGACGGCCGGGGCATCGACCGCTTCACCGCCACCGGCAACCGGCCCGGCCTCGTCGCCGGCGGCCAAGAGTACCCCGTCGACCTGGTCATCCTGGCCACCGGCTTCGAGGTGCCGCCCTACGCCAGCGCCGAAACCCGCGCCGCCGCCCCGATCCGCGGTCGCCACGGCCGTGTGTTCGACCAGAAGTGGAACGACCCCGCCGATTTCGGCACCCTGCATGGCTTCATGGCCCACGGCTTTCCCAATCTGTTCTTCCAGGGCGTCTTTGGCCAGGCCTCCTCCTCCAACTTGACTCGTCTGTATGACTTTCAGGCCCAGCATCTGGCCTTTATCGTGGCCAAGGCGGTGGCAAAGGCTGCTGCTGAAAATGAATCCACAGGTCAAGGGCAAGGTCAGGTTCAAAACGGAATCAAAGAAGGTCCAGATCAAGGTCAAGCCGAAATCAATGGTCAGGCCCCACACTCAAACTCAGACTCACGCAAAACCGTGGCCGTGGTCGAGACGTCAAAGGCCGCCGAGGACGCCTGGACTGATCAGCTCGCGAAGCGCGCCCTGTTCTGGACCACCTTGCCCATCTGTACCCCCGGCTACTTCAACGGAGACGCCCAGGTCAAGCCGCCTGGCACCTCCGAGGAACTGGCCCTGGCCGCCAAACGCGTCATGTGGCCCGGCGGCGTCACCGACTATGGCAGAACCCTCATCAAGTGGAGGGAGGCTGGAGAGTGGAAGAGCATCATTTCCACCCGGTCGGTGGAGGTTGCGGTCCCTGAGACGAACGGTGTTGACAAGGCTTAGGGTAAGGCTAGGAAGGTAGAACAGGCCAGGACAGGCCAGGACAGGAAAGTCTGATATTATCCGCAACTTACTATAACGTCTTCTGTGCAGTCTCGACTTACTATAACGTATTGTCTTACTACAGTCTCGTACTATCATGGTCATGGTCGAGCTCTTGATAGAAAACAAGAGGCAAGAGGCAAGAGGCGGGAGTCGGGCTGTAGCTGTGCGCCAGAGGGAATCGGGATATGTAGTACTGTACCATACTACTACTTACTACTACTGTTAGTCCAGTATCATCTAATTTCAGAAACATTTTGCATGCGCATCAGCATAGGCATCTTTGAAGGGTTTTCAACCACGTACTCCGCACTGTATACACCGTGACAGTATCTAGAGTTCAGTATCCTGTCCTGTCCTGGTCCTGGTCCTATCCTGGTTGACTTGATCTACGTATTTCATGGGACTGGTCTAAACTGTGCCGATGGGATATCTGGCCGATCTGAGTCACCTGTGCTTTCGATTGGCCTGTCATCTAGACTACACCGCCCATACCGACCAGTACGGATCCATACGGACACGGACACGGACATGGACACGGATACTTCGCCTCTCATCATTTGTGGGCGGGCGGGCACATGCTCAGCCCCCCTGCCCCTGGGGATTCCTCAGCCTTGCACGTGGTGTACGTACTGTACCGTACACGGTACCCACAAATGACATTGCCGCGACGGCCCCAGCCCCGATTACCCGAACCGAGTTTCTGGGGGTCGGGGTCAGCCACTCACGGCCCATGTCCATGTCCTCCGTCCGGCTCCTTTTTACCCGCGGGGCCAAGGCTGACTGTATAGTACAGTATGCAGCACATGCAGTACTCCGTGCATGCAGCACATAGGTTACTACTGATAGGCTGTTTCCCTTCCCCTGACTAAAGCGTCCTGTTTTGTCCGGGTAGCGGGTGTTGCGGGCACTGTCACCGTCACCAACTACGAGGCCAGAGATCAAAGCTGAGGTGAGGACAACTCTACTCCATACATCGTCATCAGGTCACTCGTAAGTCATGTCATGTCATCCATGTATCATCTGTATGGTGGTTAACATGTCAAACAGTCTGTGCTCTTTGTACCTACCGAGTGGTTAGGCCTTGCCTTCCTTACCTTACCTTACCTTTATGCGCACTTCCCTCACCCTCACTCCAGCCACGGACGGAAAGAAAAGAAGAGAAGAGAGAGCCAAGGATCGGGCACGGAAAAAACAGAATCAGAATCAGAATCAGAATCAGAATCAGAATCAGAATCAGAATCTAGTCATGCGCCGCGACCGCTAAACAGCAGCTGCGACTGTTCTCTCTTCTTGGGGAGATTCACCCACAACCACAACCACAATCACTCCTCCAGCCGGTGGTTCACCATGTCCTTGTCTAGGCTGCCGCACCAGGCCCGGCCGTCACCGTCTCTCCTTTTCAAGGGCTCAGGCGTTCTGGCCCCCATCACATGCTGCACGTACACGCAGAAACGGAGGGCGTCGGTGCAACGACAACCGCCTGGTTATGATGTCGTGGTGGTGGGATCCGGATGCGCAGGACTCAGCGCAGCGATTGTGGCAGCGAAGCACGGGTTGAAGGTGCTGGTGGCGGAAAAGAGCAACTACTTCGGCGGCACGACGGCCTTCTCGTTTGGAGGGGCCTGGATCCCCGTGAACAAATACCAGAAGATGCTGGGGATCGAAGACGACGTCGACAAGGCCGACACGTACGTGCGGCGGGTTCTCGGCGACCTGTACGACGAGAAGAACCACAAGAAGATGCAGGCGTTCCTGGCCAGCGCGCCCGAGATGGTGGAGTGGATGGAGGCCAACTCGGCCATGCAGTTTGCGCCCATGCCGATTCCCGACTACCACGTGGCGAAGGAGGGCGCGTCGGTCGGCCGCACCGTGTCGGTCGAGGCCTTTGACGGACGCCTCCTGGGCCGACAGACCCTGCGGGACGTGCGGTATACGCTGCAGGGGTTCCATGCCTTTGGGTCCATGCAAGCCCGGCCGTGGGACATCCCGGCCTTGACCCACCCGTTTGGCAGCTGGAGCAACTTCCACTTCGCGACCAGCAAAGTGGTTCGGTACGTGGTCGACGTGCTGCGCTACGGCAAGGGCTCCGAGCTGGCCAACGGGAACGCCATGGTCGGCCGGCTGCTGCACAGCTGCCAACGAGAGGGCGTCGAGCTGCGCAAGAATGCCCCCGTGCTGAGAACCGTGTTGGACGAGAACGGCAGGGTCAGCGGTGTGGTGGTCGGGGTGAACAGTCAGACCGGAACCACCACAACCGCCGCTGAGGAGCAGATCCCCGTCAACAAGGCCGTGGTGCTCGCCAGCGGAGGGTTCGGGCGGTCGGACGAGGCGCGAAAGTATCTGCCGCACGAGTGGTCGGCTTGTCCCAAACACAACGTGGGCGACGGGCTACGCATCGGGCGGGAAAGCGGCGCGGCCATGCCTCCGCCGAATCCAGACAACGGCATCTACGCGCCGATCTCGTTGCTGCGCAAGAAGACGCGCGACGGCGGCACGCAGATCCGACGGTATCCGCACTTCTCCCAGGACCGGACCAAACCAGGCGCCATCATCGTCGGACGCGACGGGCGGCGGTTCGCGAACGAATCCGAGCCGTACCAGGAATTTGTGAAGAACATGCACGCCCAGGGCATCGACCAGGCCTATCTGCTCGCCGACCGCACCTTTCTGCGCAAATACGGCATGGGCATCGGCCTGCCGGCCCCGTACCCTGTCCGACACCTGATTCGCTCCGGCTATCTGATCGAGGCGCCGGACCTGGCCACGCTGGCTGGCAAGATCGGCGTCCCCGCCGACAAGCTGTCGGAGACGGTGGCGGCGTGCAATCGATATGCGGTGGAAGGGCGGGATCCCGAGTTCCACCGCGGAGAGAACGCCTACGATCTGATGCTGGGAGATCCCTCCACGGGCCTGCCTAATCCTACCCTGGGTCTGTGTAAGAGCCCGCCGTTCTACGCCCTGCCCATCTACCCGGGCAACGTCAGTACCGTGTACGGCCTGACCACCGACGAGAATGCCCAGTGTCTGGATAAAGAGGGCGTGCCGGTCCCAGGACTCTACGCCGTCGGCCTCGATCAGAACTCGGTCATGCGCGGCACCTATCCGGGCGGAGGCTCGAGTATTGGGCCGGCCTTGACTTTTGGCTATCGCGCCGCATTGCATATAGCGGGGAAGATCTAGTTGTGGTCTGTATAGGAAGATCTAGTTGTGGTCTGTATAGGGAGATCTAGTTGTGGTCTGTATAGGGAGATCTAGTTGTGGTCTGTGTAGCCAGGTAAATCTAGTTCCTAGTTGGACTTGACATACTAAGCAAGGCTGTAGTCAGTACAGCCAGGAGATCTGATTACTACATATATATATATATTTAGTGGGCAAGAATCCTGTCAAAAGGTTGAAGGGCGAAAATGTTCCTTGTTCATGATCAAAGGGTGGCAGGGGGAGCGCATGCTCTATAGTATAGTATAGTATAGCCTAAACCAGCCTTCTGGTTAAAGGACAAGGCTGGGAATGCCGCCTAAGTTTGACAAATCCATGGTACATATTACTGAATCTGATAACGGGTCAACAGTGCCGTGCCTTTACAAGAACACTGACACTAACACTGACAGACACTCGAGTCTAACTTACCCAATGCCCAGCCCAATATATTAGACATGGGCCATGCTCGATCATCTCATCTGCATAGTGATAGTTGCTCTAGGCTCTGGGTAATTACAGTACCGTACTATCCGGGTGCCTGTGTTTTGTTCCGAACAGCAATGGCAATGGAGGTTGGCTACGGACGACAGCTTACAGCTTACGGCTTAAGATTACACGGAAAGTGGTTATTGTACAGTACAGCACGAGTATGTACAATATGCACAGTAGGTACCTATATACAGTATGGAGGTTGGACAGTCGAGCACTCCCATTCCCCTTCCCATCCCCCCCCCGGGTAATTACAATAATTGTCGGGAGTAGGGTCTACTATTGCTATTCCGAACCAAAAGGAGGAAGGGATGCCCTTTGAAGGGTGCCGCGAGATCCGAACCCGCCCAACCATGGGGCGGTGGCCCTGATTTGTGAAGTAAAGCAGGGGGTGACACTATGGAGTATGAACTAACCGACCGACTGGGTGAACTTCCACCCACGGCAAGTACAAACATAAACATAAACATACTAGTAGTGGTGGTGTAGTAGTAGTAGGACAGTAAGAGCGAAGAGAGGAATCCGAACCCGATTGTCAGGTTTAGTTTCTCCTTTCCCCTGACCTGACCTGAGACCGTGGGTACAGTAACCCAACCTCGATATTCACACGCCGCTACACGACACGACAGGATTGACTGGAATTCACTTGCTTTGACTTGAATTGAACTGAACCGAGGTGAATTGGATTGAATTCATTTCCACCTGGACTCGGACTCGGTATTTCAGGGCCAGGGTTAATTCCAACTCGAATTCCAATCCAATCCCATCCAATCCAATGTCGGCTCTTCGCTACGCCGCCAAAGACGCGTTCAAAGGCCGCACGGTGCTCATCACCGGCGGCGGCGGGGCCATCGGACGAGCGGCGTCGCTGGCATTTGCGTCGGCCGGGGCCAATGTGGTGGTGAACGACCTGCCCAGCAACAGCGAGGGCGCGGGCCCGGCGGAGCGGACGGTCAACGAGATCAAGTCGCGCGCAGAGGCAGAGACAGACGCCGAAGCGGGATGGGGGTCAGCGATCGCCGTGCCAGGCACCTCGTTCGAAGGCCAGAAGCTGGTGGACGCGGCAGTGAGCCGGTTCGGCCGGATCGACGTGGTGGTGACGCTGGCGGGCACGCACGCGGTGACGCCGTTCGCGCAGCACACGATGGAGGACTTCCAGCGGGTGCTGGGGACCAACACGTTCGGGGCGGTGTCTCCGATCCTGGCGGCGTGGCCGCACTTCCAGCGACAGCGGTACGGGCGGGTGGTGACGGTGACGTCCGACACCATCTTCGGCACGACGAGCCTGAGCTCGTATATCTTCTCGCGCGGGGCCAACTTCGTCGGCGCGCGCGCCCTGGCCATCGAGGGCGCCGACCACAACATCCTGGTCAACTGTGTCGCGCCCGTGGCCGCCTCGGCCCTGTCGTTCGACTACATCAAGGACATGGAGCCCAGCGTGCGCGCCCAGTACGAGGCCCAGCTGACCCAGAAGTTCCCGCCCGAGGGCAACCTGCCGATGATTCTGGCCCTGGCCCACGAATCCTCCACCATCACCGGCGAGACCTTTTCGTTGGGTGCCTATTGCGTCTCCCGCATCGTGCTAGGCTTCCAGGACGGCATCACCAACGCCCGCTCCATGGAGGATATCTTCAAGCGGCAGGGCGATATTCTGGGCCCGCCAGGCAAGGAGGTCAAGATCCCCGCCAGCAGTGAGGAGGCCATGAACACGCTTCAGCGGAGCAGGGAGTGATGGATTGGTATTGGCTTTGGCTTTGGCTTTGGCATGTCTGTCAAAGGTTGAAATGTTCCATGTTCGCTATCAAAGGGGTGGGGAGCCCAGAGTATATAGGTGTGCCTATATATACCAGCCTTCTGGTTAAGGCGCAAGGCTGGGAATGCCTACCTATATAAGTTAGTGCCTACCTTGAGTTTGACATGGAAATGGTGGTCGGAATGGGCGAGACTAGGACAGAGCAGACAATGGTCAGCAAGTAGTAACAAGGAATGTGCATGTCAAGGGTATTGACTTGACTTATCTTTTCTGCCTCTCTGCCTCCTCTTCTTTTCCTTTGTCGATTTGGTTTGATTTGCCGACCAGAAAGCTGTCAGAAGGTTGAAAAGTTCCATATTCTCTATCAGAGGGTCGCAGGCGGAGCGTATGCCATACAGTATAGTATATCATGCCTAAACCAGCCTTCTAGTTAAAGGGCAAGGCTGGGAATGCCTAAGTTTAACAAGAGCAGTAAAGAGCAGGAGGCTTCCCGGATCTCAACCACGAAAGCTGGTTTCCTCCCCCCAAAATAATGTATATATTTTGAAAGTCCAACATTATTCCTCAACGCAAAGACCCCCATGTAAAAAGGGGAGTCTGGCAGTAGTGAAGTGAGGGCCTTTGGCTCAGTAGTAGCGGCGGACCTGTTTGACGGGGACGCCTCTATTACACCACAACACAATACTGGACTCCCTAATTTACTGGGCGAGAACGGCCGAGTTCAATCCTCACACGAAACGGTACCCGGATACCTGACCTGCCTTTATTATCTTCTGCTGTCAACCTCCTCGAGGTTGCTGAGACCGTAAAAAACCTAGGAATCTAGGTTTCACTTCCCAGGACCCCCGCTCAAGGGGTTCCTGGAAAAAGTTTTTGTCATTTTGGATTGCTCAAGCCGAAAGTTTTTGTCATTTTAGGTTGCTCAAGAAGTTAGTGCCTAAGTAGACAATGTCGTGATTCATACCATACATACCATAGCAGACATAGTGTTCATCCATCTAGCCTTCACTGTATCTATATCGGTATTGATCTCTGTATTGACTTGACTCATTCAAGTGCAACTTGTTCAAGGATAGCCCTGTCCAACCGGTAGGTTGACGCCCGTCACGTCCAGAGAGTCTTCGCTCAGCAGCCAGGCAATCACCCTGGCGACCGAGGATGGATGCATGGGATCCATGCCCGAGGCCCTGATCAACTGGCGACGCTGTTCAGGGGATGTCGAGGGCAGGATATCGTCCATCATGGGAGTTTCGACATTTCCTGAGAGCATCAGTATCAGCAACGGCAACGGCAACAGCATCAGCATCAGCAACACAAGATTCAAATTCATCAAGGAAATAAATCAATAGAAGGAACCAACCTACCCGGAGAAACGGAATTCACCCTGATCCCCCACGGATACACGTCCTTGGACACGCTGGTGGAGAAATAGGCACAGGCGGCCTTGGACGTGGCGTAGCCGTAGGTGTCGCCGACATGGAACAGCGCGACCATGCTGGCCACGTTCACAATGGAGCAGTGCGAGCGAGGCGGCATGACGGCTTTCATGGCTCGCACCTGTGCGCGCGTGCAGTAGAAGACTCCGTCGATGTTGACGCCCATCACTCTCCTCCAGGACTCGTCGGTCTCCTGGAGGATGGTGGGTGCGGCTCTGGAACTCGAACTCGAACTCGCCACGGCCTGGGCCAGACCCGCCACGTTGGCCGCTCCGTGCAACGGCCCGGCCTGGACGACGGTGTTGATCCAGTCGTCCACCTCGTGCGCCACCGACACGTCGACCTGATGCGTGTGGACGGCGGTGGCGGGATTGATGGATCGGATCTCGTCGGCCAGCGTCTGGATATGTGTGCGGTTCTTGTCTGCTATCCAGAGCGCCGACGCTCCTCGCTGGGCCAGTAGTCGTCCAAGGGCGGCGCCGATGCCCGATGCTCCCCCGGTAATGGAGAAGACTCGTGACGCGGCCATGGAGTAGAAGGAGTCTGGTTTGTCCTTTGAGGTTTGACGGCGGTCTTGAGGGTCTTGGCTGCAGGTTCGCCCAAGTGAGCAACACAAAATCCAATCCGTCCGTACATAGATGTTGGGAAGAACCGCTACATGGGTTAGGGTGGTTAGTATATGTAGTATATATAGTATATACGGCTAGTATTTTAGATGAAGAGAATTAAGCTTCCACGTATTTGCTTTTGCTTTTGCTTTTGCTATATCTACCAATCTACCTGGTCGGCTGGGAGGGAGGTCCAGTACCCCATACATTAGGTACAGGTCCACCGTCATCTTTACTTGGACAAACTATATGCATACACAGTGAGTATGTCTACCACAGTAGAGGCAGGATGGATCAAGCCTGTGCCCATCATGCGATACTACAGGATGTACTGTGCCGAGTGTACAGGAGTAAACATATGTTCTCAATTGATTTACCCGGACCCCTCAGCCTCACTCGCTGCGCAGCCTCGCTCGGTCTTGGACTCCCTTCCCCTCCGAGTTCTCGCGAGTGATACGGATAATCTCCGCTCCCACGTCTACACGTGTCCCGGCCGAAAGCGGATGGCACAGTTTGGGTTCACAGTTCAGTTCACAGTACAGTTCACAGCGCATGGATTGATCTATGTCTGTTCCATGTATTTCTTAAACCGGGTATAAAACCCAAGGGTTGGCAGGACACAAATCAGGCGAGACAAGATTCATATTCGACCTCGACCTCGACCTCGACCTCGACATTTCCCTTACTGTAGTGTTTGATCTTTGTTCTTGTACCAGCACCGGACCCCAGTTGAAACCAAGCCAGCCAGTGCCGGGACACCACACCAGACCACACACCGACCTCAATTGAAGGACACCACACACCACACCAACCTCAATTGAAGGACACACCACACACCATGCTGCACAGCCTGACGTTCGACCAGTACAAGGACGAATTCCGATTTCTCAAACTCCGGCGCGAGAATGGCATCCTCGAAGTCCGCATGCACTGGGACGACGGGCCGGCCAAATGGTCCGGATACGAGGAATCGCTGCACTCGGAGCTCCCGGAGCTATTCCAATGCGTGACCAAGGACCCCGAGAACAAAGTGATGATCTTCACGGGGACGGGACACGAGTTCCTAGCGGAATGGGACCAAGGCGACAGCAGCGAGGTGTTTGTGTCGCCGGCCCAGTGGCACCGACTATACAAGGACGGCAAGGAGCTAATCCACTGGTTTCTGGACGTGGAAATCCCCGTCATCGCCGCGGTCAACGGCAAGGTGTCGATCCACCCGGAGCTGCCGACGCTGTGCGACATCGTCGTCGCCGCCGACACGGCCTCCTTCGCCGACAAGGCCCACTTGACCGACACGCGCGCCGTGCCCGGTGACGGCTCGCATGTCTGGTGGCCCATGCTGCTGGGGCCGAACCGCGGCCGCTCCTTCCTCCTGCTGGGTGAAGAGATCCCCGCCGCGGAGGCCAAGACGCTCGGCTTCGTCGCTGAGGTCGTGCCGCATGCTAAAGTGTTGGATCGCGCCTGGGAAATCGCCCGTGAGCTGCTCACCCACGACCCGTTGGTGCTGAAGTATACCCGCGTCTCGCTGGTCCAGCATTTGAAACGCCGCTTTCTTGACGACCTGGGCTATGGGCTGGCCTTGGAGGGTCTGGGCGTCTTGCAGATGGCTTGTACTGCCTCCGGGAGTAAAGGCTGGTCTTTTGGTTTGCCGGGCGGGAGATCGGGGGATGATAAGTCATGAGTCGATGGTCATTCATGAATCGAGTCGAGTCGGATCATCATCTATTCATCTATCTTCCCGTTCCCCCTCCCCCTATTCCCGCCCGGATCGAGGTCTCCCTCCCATGTGCTCGGTCTTGGGCTCATCGTTGTTGTGAACTGTAGACAGTGGACATACAATATCCAGAGGACGGATCCCTGTTCATATATTCCATGGCTGTCGAGAAGTCTGAAATTGAGATGCCAATGCCACGTCACGAACGCTGAGTTGATACCATGTAACTCTTAAGAATTCCATCACTCAGATAGGTAGCCTCTCCTGGCACTATCGAGGCCAACAGAGTAATACTGTACATTCCTACAGACAGTACACATTTCCGGTATGGATGTACAGAGAGACTACTGTATCATCTTAGATTGTGAGGCCTATCCCAACCAAGCACAGCTAAGGCTCGGCTCATCCACCATCCACCACATTCCTGGAAGATGATACAGTATTTCCTCCTGGATGATGATACAGTATTTCTGCCGGCGTGTTGTTGTTCCTGTCTCGACACTGCTTACCCGGGGTTCCTCAATCTGTTTCCGCCGCCGAGATCACCATCGCCAGCACAGTTCTATTACTATGTCGTGACGGCAATGCCGTAGATAGGTGCTGCGGTGAAATAGGGGCAATTCGGTAGTTTGTGGTTTGTCGGCTGGCTCATATTTGTGCTGTATGTAATACTATAGGTATTGTTTACTGTAGCATCTACAGATAGATTGCTGTGTTTCTAGCATCTACAGATAGATGGTTATGTTTCTGGCATCTTCGCAGCAGCCGCACACCTAAGAGCTGGAGTACAATTGCTGAAACAAGCCCTTGACCGTCAAAGGTTTGATGTCGGGGAATTTGGTGTTCAGATCCACACTCCCCTCTTCCGGCTGCGTGGGCAAATCAAACGATCCATCATCAAACCATAACCCGAATATGGCAAAGAGACCCTGGAGCTGCTCCTTGGGGAAAAACGGGTAGGCGGGGACTTGTGCTGGAAGCTCCGTGATCTGTCCCTTCCGAAGGGTTTCAAGAGAGTCGTGCGTGACGTTGAACTTGACGCCTAGATCAGAGGAAGGTTGGTTAATACTTTTATGGAGGCATTCTCATTCTCATTCCCGGGACGGATCGGGTTATGCTGTGTTGTGTTGTCTTGGGCTCGGTTGGGGTTTGCTTACCTTTAGCCTTCTCTGCCAGCTGGACGAACTCGTTCCATGTGACTTTGTCGCCGACCACGTAACTCTCAGGCTTCCACTGGGGAAGGTCGAGGGCTTTGGAGGCATATTGAGCGATATCTGACGTGTGCGTGAAGGCGACCGGAGTGTTGCCCTCGCCTGGGATGCCGGCCGTGTTGCTGCTGAGATCGACCACCGCTGTCATGGGCGGAAGAAATGACGGGACCTTGGGAAAGCCCCAGTAGTCCAAGAAATAGCCATTGTTGATCCGAGTCCATTCCAGACTCGACTTCTTGAGCTTGGACAGAACTTCGAGCTTCAAGCCGGCCGGCGGAAATGCTTTTCCATGTCTGGCGGCCAGAAATTTATGAGTATGCGTAGGTGTAGGTGCAGAAGTAGGAGGAGGAAGAGAAGTAGGAGTAGGACTATTGGCAGGGGGCAACACAACTGTGGTGCAGAAGACAGACAACTCGACTCACTTTTCCGTATACGCGATCCCCCAGGAGCTGGGGATGAATCTCTTAGTGACCGGTGAGGCCTCGGCAGCTGTGATCAAGTTCAGCTCGGCCTCGTTGGTGGTAATAACGGCCAGAGTTGAGACGACGGTCCCGACTTGGTGGGATTTGAGCGTCTCTTCCAATGAGGCTGTATCTGCATAGTCGACCTGGACGACGGGAGCACCTTGTTCATTATCCGACGCCTTTTCGTTCTGTCAGTGCCAGTGCCCGAGAAAGTGAAAGTGAAAGTGAAAGTGCGCCGCCCGCAGAGTGTGCGTGATTGGGAGCGGGAGGGCATGTATGCCATATGTACCTTTCTGCTCAGCACCACGACCTTTTTGCCATCGGCCACCAAAGCCCGGACAATGGCTTTTCCGAGCCCACCGGTGCCACCAGCCACAGCAATCGTCGCCATATTACAATTTATCAGCCTTTGTTTGCTGATCGACCGAGGCTGAAGTGTATATGTGTATTCGTCGCCTGCTGGAACAGTGGTGATCGATCCCGAAATGCCTAGGTGAGGTGACCCTTCAAAGAAGAGGGAGACGAAAGCTGATGTATATGTACTTGTACTTGCCGACAAGCCTAACCTTGTGGGTGGGAAAGATATGGTGTGCTTTGCACCACAGACTGTGCCACTCCAGCTTGCCCCTCAGACTGGCCGGGAAAGCCTGCTTTGCAAAGCACCGCCCATGTTTATCAGGGGTCAGGGTTCCGGCTCGGAAGACAAGATTCCGGTTTGGAGGGGCATTCAGCCGTGATGGCGGATGATATTTCTATCATGTGAGCATAACTCTGGTTGCACAAGAGAGATTCAGATGGTGCAAAATCAACATAGTAGAGATACTGGCCCATTCAATTGCGAGAAATGTAAAACAGTGCCATTCTTATTTCACCCCAGATGTGGGTGTTCACAGGTCACAGCGAGGTCAAGATAACCACTTATTACGACAAGCTGAATGAAAAGACCGACAAAAGCCCGACCCAACACCCAACACAACTTGGGCCAAGGGCCTCGGTAAAGCCTCAGTCGTGATGTATCCATGCTCCATGACCGAGATGGTCGCCCAAACCCGTCGCAATTGATATTTCAGCCCTCCTCGTTGATTGTCTCCTGTATCCAAAACATTCGCGATGAGTAACACCGAGTTAGTGACTGTTACCGTCACCACTCCTTCGGGCTTGGATGTGGAGGGCGGCGAAAGAACAAGAGCACAAGCATCAGCATCAGCACGACTGCAGGATGTAGAGGGCGAGCCATCGAACGGACATGAGCTCGCGCCCATAGATGGAGGATCTGCTGCTTGGAGGCTGCTCTGCGCGGCCTTTGTGTTTGAGGCACTGCTCTGGGGTACTGTAAACCACTCAATTCAACCCCTATGCCTCGATGGTTGAGATTATCTTGATCACATAGATTGAATTGTGTCGCCGACATGACATGACATGACATGAGATACGAGGTTGATAGAAACTTGACTGAATCATGCGTGGGTGAATCTAGGCTTCCCGCTCTCCTTTGGTGTCTTTCAACAATACTACTCCCAGACGCCCGAGTTTGCCAACAATCGCTACATTCCCGTGGTGGGCACAATCGCCTCTGGATTGGGTTATCTCGGAGCACCAGTCGTCATGCCTTTTATCCAGCGCCATCAGCGGTGGCAGCGGCAGATGATTTGGGTGGGATGTATGTCTCGACGCATATCCTGTCCAGCCTACCCCGAACCCCCTGTGCCACCTGTCGCTAATGTGTCGGTCTCTCTCTCTCCGTCTCTCAGGGCCCATTTGCATTGCCGGACTCGTGTTGGGGTCTTTTGCGTCCAGTTTGGAAGTGCTTATCCTGACGCAAGGCGTGGCCTACGGTCTTGGGTTCCTCATCTTCTACTATCCCATCCTCAGCATGGTCAATGAATACTGGGTCGCGCGGCGGGGCATGGCGTACGGTGTTCTCTGCGGTGCCTCTGGAGTCTCAGGGTCGGTCATGCCATTCGTGCTGCACGCACTGTTGGCCAAGTACGGATACAGAACGACGCTTCGCGCCGTGGCCGTCGCCCTCACCTTGCTCACGGGCCCCTTGATTCCGCTGTTAAAGGGCCGTTTGCCGGCCTCGCACTCGGAGCGAGCCAGGATGCCCAACATCAACTGGACGTTTTTCCGCAGCCCGCTGTTCTGGCTGTACTCGGTTTCCAACCTGTTGCAAGGATTCGGCTACTTTTTCCCTTCCTTGTACCTCCCCTCGTATGCGTCGTCGCTCAGGCTCGGCGGCAAGAGCGGCGCCCTTCTCCTCGCATTGATGAGCGTCTGTCAAGTCGGCGGCCAGTTTGTCTTTGGTCTGCTATCTGACCACAAAGTCCCCCTGGACCTTTTGGCCTGCTTATCAACCCTGGTGGCAGCAGTTGCTTGTCTCGCCGTGTGGAGACTGGCTCATTCGCTCCCAGTCTTGATTATCTTTGCCGTTGCCTACGGCTTCTTCGGCGCAGGCTTCACTGCCATCTGGGCCAGGATGAGCACCGCCATAACAGACGACGTGACGGCAGGACCGATCATCTTCAGCTTACTGAACTTCGGTAAAGGCATCGGAAACGTGGCGGCCGGACCGGTGGGAGGCTTTCTGGTCTCCAGTTCAAAGTCGACCGGAACTCAGTCTCAGTCTCCATCATCGTTGTCCTATCGTTGGGTCATCGTCTTCACCGGAGTGTGCATGTTCGCAAGTGCTTGTACCATCTGCTTGCGATATTCAAAGTATCTTGTCTTGGTTGTTCGTGTTCGATGAGAGCGAGGAAGGGGAAGATCAAGTGGCAAGGAGCGAGCAGCGAGCAGCAAACAGCATGACATTTGATATTGACTTTGACTTAGGTCCGTGTTATCTTCTCCGCGAGTCTTGCTGGTCGTTGTCGAAGAGTCCACTGGGTTGTGGCTTGCGCTCAAGATAGCCATTCATAGACATGCATCTTGTCATTGCCCTCTCGTCGTAAGTCATCGTCATGTTCCTGTACGGACTTAGACAGTCCAGTTCATCCAAGACTGACTCCTAGAGCCGAGGCGAGGCTCTGTCGCCCAGTGGTTTAACCTACAATAGAACCATCGACGAGATTATACTATATATGTCTGAATTCTGAACCTCCGCCGGAACTGCATCTGTATGTGCTGCGGATCCATGGTGGTACTGTATCTGTATCTGCTGCAGACATATGGTTTTGACACAACACAACACAACGATCCACAACACGACACCACACAACGACCTTATACTACAGGCACCCTCCCGCACCGCAACCACACCACCAGGCTTCTCTTGGCGGCTTCTGCTTTGTGAAAAACCACAGTGATATATTATAATAGCAGAATTCCCTTCAACAATTCACGGAACGGTGGTCGAGTGGTCAAGATGCACAGCATCAGACATTACACTCGGTCATTCGGCCGGATTGAGGAGGTTGACGATGTCTGTCCCACCCTTTGACCAGCCCGACGCCTCTCTTCCCTCTAATACTGGATTTCTGACCAGGCTGATCCATCGAATCGGTATCTATGAAGTTATTCGGTATTGAGGATGAGTGGAAGTCGTGCGGTCAAGAGACAAAAAGTCGTCAATCCTCCGCCCCCCTTCCCCATAAAAAACCGCAATCAAAGTGTGGTTTCACTTCCCTGTTCCCAGTTCATCCCTCAGGGTGGACAGGGTGACTGGGCAGGAAAGTGTTTTTTTGTCGGTTTTCGGATTGGTTCTTTTTTTGGAATTTGAACTTCAAAACACTGACAATGTCGTGCGTGGGTGCGTGGGAATGGCTTTTTATTCTGTTAACAGTTCACCCTCTAGCTGAGGTGTCGGCCCTTGTCATACTGTCATACTGTCATACTACTATACTACTAGTCACCATACCCTTGAAGACCTCCAATATCGCTATGCGAGGCTTCAATGCTAGAGCGATAGAATGCTAGAATTGAAGCCACAACCTGGTTACAGGCCTTCTTCTAATTAGTACTACGGCACATGTATCCGTACAGCTATCTCTACAGTGCATATAAGGCACCAGATACATTACATCCTTAGGTGGGTTCAAGCCACCTGTTCCTTGTACGCTTCGACGACTCACGAGTGGACTCACGAAGTATTATGGCCGTGGCCGTGGCCGTGGCTGTAACCGCTCACAGTCAGATTTCGAGGCTTCAGAATCGTGAGTTATGTATGCGTAAGGCACGAAAGGAGCGCAGGACAGCACTCGATTCGGCCGGCAATGCCAATGTCGACGAAATAACAAATGGAAGGGACAGCACGCTGCTTCGAACCGCGAACACAGTACAGAGTCGAGTACTACTGCTGCTACTACTGCGAAATATGGTACAGAGAGTCCAGGGACAATATACGGTACAGAAAATACAGGACAAGATACACGGTACGGAGAGGACAGGGACAAGAGACACAGTACGCAGTACACAATATGAGCGCCGTGTGACGATTCGGCTCCTATGGACCTGGTACAGATCTTGACCTTGGTGTGTCAAGGAAGGGGTGGGCGGCATCGCATCGCGTCACGTCGCACTGCATAGCGGACACGGACACGGAATATTCGAGAAGGGCGTAACAGACAAATACAAGGAGCCGCAGCTGTGACTAACCTAGCACAGGCCGTGGGAAGGGGAAGTGTGAGCTGGGAGATGGCACAGAAGGCCAACAGTTTGTTTGCCGTGTGACAGACCTCCGTCGTGTCGCCTTATCCTCGTCGAACTTGGTGCGAAGGTACAGTCAGTATATAGCTACGTATACATTAACTTCTCACCGATTCCGATGCAAACTCCATCTCCATCCCCGATCAGCCACGCCGGCGTATTCACAGATGGTCCTGGGATCGAGCGAGTCTGTCTGCAACTTCACTCGTCACCCGTCACTGGTCACTCGATCAACATTAACACCAACACCAAAACCAAAAGAGTTGGACTTGGACTTGGGCTTGGGCTTGGACAGTCACCAGCGGCCGACTTGTCACTCGCAGTCGTGCAAGGGAAACGGACGGACAAACAGAGCCAAAACCAGAGCCAGTGTCATGATGGAAGGAACCACTGGGACATATAAAGCCACATCGTAGGCTCCCTTTTCACCTGCCTGCCTGCCTGTACGCTCTGAATCCACGATAGCTCACCTCCAGCATTCATAATACACAATATCTCAGGCTGCAACAAGATCCTCCAAGACCGGTCGGTATATTCTGAATACACTTAACAGATCAAACCAAACCCTCGAACTTGAAGCAGATCAAATCAAACCCTCAACCTTCAAGACTGACCTCCAACTCGAGGACTGGAACCGCACACGTTCTTAGACAAACGGTTCCCCCATCAACACTGTTAGCCAAGTACGGACAGAACGACGCTTATATCACCTCATCCAGGTCGGCGACTAGCAGCCTTCCAGCCGTCCAAATGGCCAAAAAATGTATCATATGCGGCGCCAACATTGGCGAGTTCTACGAGTGTGATTGCTCATTCGACACCTCGTCCAGGCAAGAAAAGCCGTCGTCGACGTCGACATCGACATCGACAGCCGACTCATCCTCTAGATCCAATGCCGATGCCTCATCCGAGACCAACGCCAACCAACCCCAATTCTCATCCATTCAGTGGGACTATGTTGGCAAGAAAGCCTCCGCCTCCAAAGACTCCCGGTCCTAGTCCGAGTCCCAGCGGAGCTCTGATGCTACAGGCCATTACTATGGTCGTAGATGAGCCTGTGTAGAACCCAAAGATGCATGATCAATCCACAATCTAGCTGGCTTGATCCGGGTTCGGGTTCGGGTTCGATTGGGGGTGAATGGACGAATATCAAGACTGGGTTGACCTGACCTACCGTTAGAGTTAGATAATGATCAGATTGAATCTCAATCTCAATCTCAATCTCAACCTTCTAGCCCAGAATCGATCTTCCGAAGATGGAGACCGATGCTTGGCTGACCAAATAAATACCTCTGAGAGGAATGTCTCACGCGGTACTGACCTTCTGCCACTCATGCAGTCAGTACATGTAGTCAGAATATTAGATACTTGGTCCTTAATATGGACCTTGTTTCACAGTGCGGAAAGTGGTTGAAGAAGAAATGTCCATGAGGATCTAATTCCCGACTATCATATCTTATTTTATGACGCAGCTATTCAGAATCAGAATCTCTTCGAACACTTACTTCAGTAGACTCGAATTTCAACACACTCAAGCTCGACAGATCGCTATCTACTGCTGTGTCCACCCACCTTGATCCTTGAAGAACAGCAGATGAGGCGCACTCTTGACCTTGAGAATGCTCATTCCAAATTTGGCCAGTTTGGGACAAATTTGGCCGAGCTTTTCCACATCAGCCTGCCTCACCAAGGACAAGCCATGGGTCCGACCTTTTTCGTTTTCGTCTTCGTCTCTGTCGGCGCCTTTAGCTTCGTCTTCGTTTTCGTCTTTGCCTTCGCCTTCGCGTTTAGCTCGGTCCGGGGCACCGATGACTTCGACCCCTTCGAGCTCTGCGCCGATGCCCTTGTGCCTGATAAAGCCTTTGATGAACTCTTCAAACCAGTTGTCCTCGAGCAGGATGCTGACGGTCAGATCAGCCAGACCGGCCTTACCTCCTCCAGCGCAGGCGTAGAGAATCTCCCCGACCTCGACCGGACGGAGGGACCACATGCCTAGATTCAGCACTTTCACACTCTGGAGGCTTTCGGTGCGCAGATGCTCGAATCTCTTCTTGAGCGCTGTTGGCGCTCGGCCGTCACTCGCGAATGGCAATATGCCCTCGGCCACTTTTTCTTTTTCTTTTTCTTTGTCTCCGTCCGGTCTCTCCTCTTCGGCTTTAGCAGTCTCAGTTTCACCCTCAACCAACTCGTCCACCATTTCTGGCATAAAGTCGAAGCTGGCACCCACCACACCCCCGACTATCAGGTTGGGCAGTTCTTCACCCTGTACTCGCGCGAGGAAGTCCCTGTCCTGGTGTCCTCGGAAGGTGTAGCTGACTTCAACCATTTTAAGGCTGTCTTGACCTTGCTTAGAACGATCCTCGAATATCCCACCAATGGTTCTGAAGAAGCCAGGACGGGCGAACGAGTCGATGACATGGAGCTCTTGCAGATGAGGGAGAAGTTGGAAGAATGCTTCTGCGTCTTTCCGTGAGGCATCGTCCAGCCCGTCAATCAGACAACTGAAGAAGGTTAAAGTGGTGATGTTCGGCAGCGCCCTGGCAAGTTGTTCCAGAAACGGAGGGCGCCCGGGGAATCCGAGGCCGAACAACTCTAGAGTAAGGTGTGTGATGGATGGCGGCAGAGTCGGCAGCGGCGGTTGCGCGATGGCGCCGGCGTCCAACGGCATCTGAACCTTTCCCTGGTACTCGTCGAGCTTGATGTCCGCGGTGAGTGTAAGTTGCCGCAAACGCGAGGCCTGTGGAGGGAACTCTGGTAGCTCGAATCCCTTTAACGAGATCTGTGCTGCGAGAGGAACTGAGCCAGATTCCGGCTGAGGAGCTGCAGCCGCCGCCGTGGAACTTGGGTTGTTGCCATCTACAGACATTTTCCAGTCGACGCGGCTTCGATCTCACGTCAGGCGCCTGATGATATGATGGATGGTGGATGATCTAAATCCACCGACTGGCGTATCTTGGCCGCCTGAAGAATAAGGGGCGGAAGGCTTCGAGACGATGATCGTTTCTGATGTTTGCCCAAATCTAGGATTACAGGTTCAGGGGTTACGGGACACTGAATCTCAACCTGTGAGCTCGGCCATTGAATATATACTGACCTTCGCATATCACTTCCTTTATGCTGGACGCTGTCTGCCTTGCTGCACTAAGGTATCTTTCCACCCACCTTGTGATATGTGGATTCTACCCCTCAAAACATTCTGCCGCAATCCGCAATCCTCAATCCGCGCGGAGCCGGGCGCGGGGAAAGGCAGAGCAGGGATGAATATGTGTTCTTATAGGTCTGGAGGTGAGGAAGCACATTCCGGGTAAGAAGCGGCGCAGATCTGTGGGTTCGCTGCCGCGAAAAGAAGGCGGAAGAGAGACGAAGTCGGCGCAGCGGGAAGAAAGTTGTACTGTACATATGTACCGTAGGAGGATGTTATTGGGTGTCAAGACACAAGTGGGATCGTTCTCTGATTCATGAGGAGCAACCCCGCAAAGAGGACTCCGTACTCCGTAGCACAGTTTAAGATCAACCTTACAAGAGTGTTTGTCGACCGCAGACATGCTAGTACTCGAAGCCAACACGACAAATCAAGAACTCCCCAATCGACCGACGCACCACAAGCCGAGCAAAGACAAGAGAAGACAAGCCAAAGAAAACAGAATCCCAAGGCACTGCAACATACAGGTGACGCCCGCAGAATATTACAGTGTCTAGCCGCAAGCCTGCAAGCATTGTGTATCCATGGTCCTCTCTGCTCTCAAATGTATTATTGTGTGCGAGGAAATAGAAAGCCATGTTGCTCGAGCCGGTTGGTGTCATGTTGTCTCTGTTGTCTCTGTTGTACAACGGGTGGAGGACGCAGCCAGGGTCGCGCCCACCAGATGAATTGTCGCAGGGATTGGATCATTCAACGACGATTTGAGATAGCAGTTGTCGGCTTCGTGTACTTGATCTGGGGCAAAGACAACCCCGGCGCAATGGCTTCCCGCATTGCTGACCTGGTTGTAGATCTCGCATTGTGCCAAACACTCCCCAAAAGAGCCTGCTGGCACAAATGGATAGATGTTCTGACCGGGGTAGTCGATGTCGCAGTTGATGATATAGTTGGAGTCCTCAGAACCTCCAGCAACAATTGCACCACTCGCCGCCTCGCATGGTAGGGTATCAGGCACAAGTGTTGGGGTAGCACAGTCCGTACCGAAGCAAGGAGTTGCTGGGCTTCCAAGAGGAGACAAGACTTCGCTTCTGGCTTCCGCTTGGTGTGAGCCTTTAAAATGGTGGGAAGAGGTGGCCGCAAGAATGTTGAGAGATACGAAGGTCCAGAGGATCAGCGCAGAGCAGAGAGAGGATCGGTAGAGACTCATTTGAGCTGTGTCTTTAGTCAGTCGGGAATCTTTGAGGCACGAACCGGCAGTCTTACCCTGCACTGTTTGTTGGCTCCTGTCTGAAAACGGGGAGCCAATGCTGGAGACAACAACCGGTCGAGACAGTTTACAAGAATTGTGTGGCGCGAAATTGTTACCGACGGGAAGGAACTTCGAATGGATGAGCGGTCTTCAGACTGCGGTAGACTTACAATCAACAAATCAACAAAAGCAGGAAAGATGCCGCGACAACATCTCGTACACAACATCAGCAGTGAAGTCCGGGAGGTGGTGATGTGATACCTTACCATGCAAGACACATCTCCGTTGGTGGTCCTACAACTATTGCCATTGTCGAAGTCAAATGGTCCGACTCTGATCAATCATTCTCTGTGGTGATCCATTCTAGAATCATAGCCAGAATTTTCTCTCTATCTCATCTTGTATGTAAGGCATAGCTTCAAGCCTAATGCAGCAATACCTCCAAGTCTCTGTAACCATGTCTCGGCTTCAACTCCTAATGAAGCATCCTGTCACTGGGCTGCTCGAGGAAACGTAATCGTGCCCCAGTTTGCCATCATCGCACCCTGTTGTTGATCCTTCGGCAAGGCATCACTCGAATGGTTGAGACCTAGTAGATGGCGCATTGCTTGGAATCCATGATAGCCGCAGATGCTAGGAGCCCGCGAAGCAATCAATCAGCCTTCTGAGCCAGTTCGCGTACCCGAGATGATGTTGTTGCCTTCTTTTCAACATCGGCGGCCCAAAGTGCTGCACCCACAGTGTTTGTGAAAGCGAAGATAAGATTTGCAAACGGGATCATTTCCAAGACGAACGCTGTCACACCAAACGAGGTGTATCCGCCACGGAACTCCTCGACGTGAATTTCTCGCTCTCTCTTGGACCATCCCTTGAGCTGGAAATATCTTGTATGGGCAGCCGGTCCCGCTCGTTTTCCCTGTAAGATGATGAATATTACCGTGCCAACAACAGGGATGAAGTTGAGTGGCAGGTACAGCAAATACCGAACGATGGCATTTGGGGTGAACTTGGCAAAAGGCTTCTTGACCAGCTTCCCCAACCGAGCGATATTGTCGCCTCCGCCCTGTATTTGCCTCCCCTCTCCCACCAAGTTTGTGCAGTTTTGTGATAGCAGCGTGCCATCGAAGGTATCAACGAGGGCATCTTCAATTAGGAAGGTCTTTGCGAGGAGATTGATGAGAGTAGAGCTTTCGCTGAGGGTGAGCAGAGCTGCAGAAATGGCTGCGATGGGTCCCGAGGTAAATGCCATGATTGCAGCTTGAGGGACATATGCGACGAGGAACATCAGAGTGGTGATGCCGACGCTGAGGGTAAGGGTAGGGGTCAGTTTGGAGATCAATGGTCGCCATAGGTCTTTGTGGGTGGTGAAGTAGAAAACGCCCTGGTGAGTGTTAGGAGAGAACCGCATCTTCCCACAGACGCTGGCTTCTGCTTTCTGGCTTCTGGCTTACCTTGAAAGGATACAAATAGGCTCGGGACTGGAAGGCATCCACGGTCATTGCCTTGACTCTCTCAGCTTCTTCGGCTGCAACTTGCTTTACCCGGTCCGACATCTTGGACAAAAGGGTCGTTATGTGTAGGCTAGACGAGAGCCCGGAGTGAAAGAGGTGAGGTGAAGAGTTGCCCTGATTTGTGATGGTGCAGTAAGGAGATAGAACAGAAAGGGGAGGAATAAGTTGAGAGGCATCGAGAAAGCAGGAGTAATCGTGTCCTGACGGATATTGCTACCGGTGTTTTGTTTGATAGCAGCTGGTGGCAGCCTGCCCACCGATGATGTATGTTGTTTGTGGCTGGAGCAATGAATGATGTCACTGCCAGCATCTGATCTCAGCTGTGCTCTGCCCAAGCCAGATGAGTTAGCGCTTTCCAGTCTGACAGATTCAGAAGACTCCTGACACCACTGAGGACCCGCAAATCGAAGTCAGACAGCCTCAAATTTAACAGCCTTACCCCACTAGGTACCCGGTACCTAGCATCTGGGGAAGTGCGGTGCGGAGAACGGAGGAGTACAGAGTACAGAGTACCTATAGGTACACAGTCCGCCGCAGGCCCATTCGAACTTGCGGACATGTCGTTTCGATTTCGAAGCCGATATCGATCCAGATTGTCTCGATGGCAAACTACTGGCACTGTGCTCCCCGTCCAGTTTGGTGGTGAAGAAGCGCTGCAGTATTGGCGACGTTGACATCGGTGAGCCTTGGTGAGCCTTAGCCAACCCTGGCACCTACCTGCTAACCGGGAACCCTAGCACCCTCTCTGCGCTGTGCAGGCGACATTGACTTTGTCAGACACGCCGATATCCATCCTCCATGCTGATAGGACATGGCGCGACGGCGATGGCGACGGCGCCGGCGCCTGCCAGGTCCTCGCCCATTATTTTCCCCTCCTGCTGTCAGCACTCGAGCACGACGGCATCTCTCCACACCTGCGCCTACTGTATGTCCATTCATCCGCGTTTGTGGGCTTAGGCTACTACGATAGCCATCACCACATATGTATTATGGATGGATCTCTCGTCGAAATCCCCGCACCCTCGGCTCCTGCTGCTGCTGGGAATTCCGTCTCTTCCAGGTCGGTCGAGGAAGCGCTCGCAAGGCTGGAGGAGGAGCAGGAATCAACTGGACAGACGCAGCAAAGTCAGACGCAGCGAATTCAGACGCTCACTTTCACCTCTCCCGAGTTCCACGGTACGAAGGGGAAGATTCTCTCTCTACTGGAGGCTGTTGACTCTCCAGGCGAGTTCTGCAGCCACGTTGTAGACGAGACCCCTTGCAACCCCGGTCTTCTCGTCACTAACTATGGCGAAGTCGGGCTTCCGATTTTACATCGGGACTTGACTGGTTTAATGCACCTGGGTGAACAACGGCGAGATGTTAGATACCAAGATATCGCCGCCTTCGGCACTGGCTCGCTTAAGATGTGTAATCCACAGTGGAGAGCCTCCTTGAACAAACACCTGGAGGATTTCAAAAAGCGCATGGGATTGCACCGCAGTGTTGACGCTGGGTACCCTGCACTTGTTGTGTGCAGACCAGGAGCTGACATTTCTCCCTATCTACAGCATCGAAACGCAGAGACAACATTTGCAAAGCTATTGATCACGTTAGGAGGCTGTCACACCGGATCCTCGCTCTCTGTGACTTATGATGGAGGAGCAGCAAATGTGCCTTTAGAGCACGGGCACCAGTATGGGAGCGTTCTAACCCTTTGGCTTTTGGATGCAGACTTCACCTGGGAGCCCTCAAAGGCCGGACACTTTGCCGCTCTTCTGTTCGACATTGTGCGCCCTTCCCAGAGCATACCGACTATCCCGCCCGCACTTGAAGCGGTGCCAAAACTTCGAGAAGCCCTACACTATCACTTCACCCGTACCGGCCCTTCCCACCCGCGTATGCTAGCCTTCTGCATACCTAGACTCGTGGCTACCGGGTGCTCGATCAGATCCACTTTGTCGAGCCGCGACAGATGTCAGATCAGCCGTCTTCAAAAGTCATGCGCTGCAAATCGCTACTGCCTGTACCTTGCTCGCCTCAAAAGAACTGTTGTCGGTCAGAGACATGGTATGCCGTCGCTCGGCCGCAGCTCTGTGACGGGTCACCTTGATGACAAGTTAGCCGACGGATACAGACTGGTCGACATAGAGACACTGACGGGAGATCTTGTCTGTCACAAGGCGTCGTTCTATCCTGAATGCTTGATACAGAGCGATGTGTACAATTCCAGGCGTATCCCTGAGTTCGTAAACTTCCGTCACCAACCCCAGGACGGAACGAATCTGGTGGAAGTGTGCTACGAAAATGCGGTGCGTACCGTACAAAGCATAAATGGATGAGCTGACTGATTTCCGTAGGTCATCCTCATAATGAGCCCGGAAGATGAACTAGACTTTGTTGCAGAGAATAGCCACGAGTTTGCTGGCAATGAGCAAGTGGACAGTCTTCGACAAGCGTATCAGGCTACGAGAGAAGACCTCAGTAACACGGACAAGGCGAACCACTTCTTGACGCTCTGCAAAACCAACGTTCGGTCCCTAAAGGAGAGGCCTGAGCCGGTCCACTTTGGCGAAGTGATGGTCGTAACCATGACTAAAACCCTGAGCTCTGACTTGGATCGAGACAGATCAGCCGTCCTACTGGACCTGTTATCACTCCTGGAATACCACAGAATTGAGTTTGTATTCGAAATGATCATGATCATAATGTGGGCGGACTGGAAAGACGTAGCTGACTTGTGAGTAGTCCAGAACAGGTCTGCCTGGACACAGCTTAACCTCATTTAGGCTCGAACAGGCGTTCCTTCGTCTGCCAGACGCAGTTGGTCGCCTCAATATGATGCTTCATCTGTCGGACAATTCAGAATACATCTCTTCGTCGAAGCGCTTTGACATCATCAGCTGGGTGGAAGCTCAGCTCAACAAAGAAATTTCCGCACTTCCCGTCATCACCCAACATGAGAGGCAAGTAGTCCTCCAAGCGCTACTTCGATTCAAAAGCACCACCATCCTTGATACGGTCCTTTCAAAGACAGAACATCTTTTCCCCATCGACTCATGCCTCTGGCTGTTTGAGAGATTGATAGAGTCCCAAGGTACCTCGAGGCCTGGCATTGGACAGGAGTCGGAATCCGTCCTGAGGGAGCAGGGTCACATTGTGATGAACACCTTCGTTCCCCGTCTCGCCAAAAGGATGTTGGAATTCATCAATACGGATGCTGAAATAAGTGCCGATAAGCTGATCGACTTGATCAATGACATCTTAATCCCGGGGTCCATGCTCATCATTGAACTGCTGGCAGCACTTTTGAAGTTCCGCGGGCCTCTTCTCTCCCAGTTGTTACCGCAAGCTCTCACATACGCTGAAGGACTTGATTCTAGATTGAGCGGACCTGCAATTGACGGGCTCCAGAATTTCATCACCGGGGTTCTCACCAACTTCTACATCCACGAGGTCGGTGAAGTCCCACAACGGAAGATACCTGTGATTCGCAAGGGATACTGTTGTCCAACGCAGTGCCCAGACTGCATGTTTATCAACACGTTTCTCCTCGATCCCTACCGGCGGGTCTTTCAAAGTTTTCTATGGTCTGAGCTGAGATGCGACCACATCCTCAGTCATCTGCATCACTTGGGCTCTCTCAAACTCGAGCTGGTCGCCGTGTCGGGCTGTGACAACCCACAGCTCCGAATCACCAAGATCGATCCTACCTGGGAGGCATCAGTCAGCACGTGGCACCGCAACCGACATCTCTACCTCGACACTCTTGGCCAGATCTCGCAGCTGAGGGCCGGCATGCTTGAAGGCATCACCAAAGATAAATTCGGTATCCTCATGACGGAAAGCCTGCTCGCCATGCAAGGTATCGCTTTCCGCAGAGATTCCGCCACCTGCTTGGTCGGAACGCGCTTCTACCTCTTCTGTAATCCGCCATATCCAGGGCCTGGGCTGGTCGAGGACATAGCTGAACTGATCACAAGTCACGGAGGCGTGGCTGTCACAGCCGTTGGCCCACTACTGCGACCTGATATCGTCGTTGTCGTCGGAACAATGCCATCCAAGGACGCCGTCAGGGAAGCCTTCGGCCCCACACGAAGGGTCATCGACCGGAATGGACTGCTCCATTTAATCCAGACGTCGCAGTTGTTCAATCCACCCACAGAGCAGCGGGAGTCCGCTCCGGAATCAATCTTGGACACGGCGTTGTCGTCGCCGTCCGTGCAAACCGGCAGTAAGCGCCAGGCGGAACATCTGATAGAATCAGAGCAGAAAAGGGGGGCCGGAAGAGAAATAGAGCCTGGACAATGGCCAGGTCTCGGTCTTTATGGTACCGGAAATCGAGGAGATTGGGGCTCGACTGCCAATAGTGCATGATGAACCACACTGTCAACTACCATGAAAAAAGAATCTCGGCAACGTCACAACGCGGACCAGCTTTGTCAATGATGTCGACAAAAGCCAGTCAACCCGCTCGGTTGGTCCCGCCCGTTCGTATCAGCTTCATGCTATCTTTCTTGCTCTTGCTCTTGCTCTTGCCCCTGCCAAAGCGTCAATTGTAAGACTCGAAGAATAAACACGCAAAGAAGTCGAACCAAAAAGGCAAATACCAATAGCAAAATCAACAGCAAAAAGCAAACGCAAGACAGCTCGAGAAAGAAACAAAGTCAGTCGATCAATGTTTCGCTATAACCCATTCCATGGCATTGCAACCCTCCTTCCCCGCCCACTGTAAGAACTCCCAAAAGAGATAACCCTGTCCGCCGTGAACAAGGACAGGCAATCAGTTCAAAGGGCTGTGTAGTATCTGAGCACTTGAGGTGTGTAGGCTCGTCCCCATTTTCCCTGGCATCTGCCGTCGCCGTGTTGTTGCCGTTCACATCATCGGGGCACAACGCATCGATGCCGCAATAACCACCCACGTCTCTTCCTCAGCCAGCCGTCACTCCTCTCCCCCAACCTCCAACAAAGAAGCGGGGAAGCAATCAACAGGCGCAGTTATCGCTCTTCTGCTTCGCCCGGTCTGCAAGGTTGACCCGGGCCTCATCCGCACGATTGGCGGCTCCAGACAGAGCGGCCTGCGTGCCACCGCCGGCGGCCCCTCTGGATCCCTTCAACGAAGTCTCGGGAATGGCGTTGGCAATCGCAGAGAACACATCTGCAACGTTGGTCCCCGTCTTCGCAGACGTCTCGAAAAATAAGAGACCTTCCTCTTCAGCGTACGACTTGGCTTCCCGAGTCGAGATCTTTCTTGCATCACCGTTGTCTGTGGGTTCGGCTTCTCCCGGCTCGGCACCTCCTTCTTCAGCGTCGGCGGGCGAATCAGCTGCACTGTCGTTGTCGCCGGACGACTCGGCGCAAAGGTCCAGTTTGTTGCCGACCAGGGCGATCACGATGCCCGGTGACGCTTGTCTCTGCAGTTCTGCCACCCAATGCCTGGCCTTTATAAGGGAAGTAGGTTTGGTCAGGTCATACACGACGAGCGCCGCTTGCGCGTTGCGGTAGTACATGGGTGCCAATGAGGCAAATCGTTCCTGGCCGGCGGTATCCCAAATCTCGAACTTTATGATCCGGCTGGGCAGTGAGATCTTCTGGGTGAGGAATGCGGCTGTCCAAATGTCAGCTGGCGACTTCCGGGATTGGGAGATCTCATAGCAAAGAACCGGCGCGTTAGAACGCCTGACAAAAGGGAGCGTACGGATGCAAGGAATGACATACCGCCAATTGTAGGCTCCTTATTCTCTTGAAAGTCATTGTTGACAAACCGTAGAACAAGAGATGACTGCGCAGTGTGTTAGTCAATTGTCCTCAGTCCCCTTTCAGCATCTTTGGTTTCTTGTTCTCCCCAAGTCGCCTCTCCGCTTGGCAAGAGGATCATGGTATCACGATCTCAACTGTGAAACCAGTTAAGACCACCAAGGGTCTGAGGGTTCCAGGTGTTCGGAAGAGTATGGCACAAGGGCAAGGTGCTATTTGATTCGCGTAACAGTTGTGCGCAACACACCTTTCCCACGGCTGCCTCTCCTAGCAGCACCAGCTTGACGCTGCTGCTAGGCTTGGGTGCCGACGACTGGTCCGCCATACTCTTGATTGCGAAGCGGTAATGCAGATGTGAAGGATCAGCTCTGCGGATGGACGCTTGTGCGGCTAAGGATTCGATCGATTGCTGAGCGCAGACAGCACCCTGCTTGCGGCGGTCGTGGGATTATGAGGAATCTACTCTGTCGAGGGTTGAAAGATGTCGGAGGTGGTTGGGCCGGAGCAGGTCCGCGAATGGGTCGTCCTGGCGTTCAGGCTTTTGGTGGTGGGCGAAGGCCTCAAATGAATGGATGTTTTGGGTGGCTCTGAATTCTATAGAGCGCCAATCGAGGAATCCAAGGTCTCGGGAGAAGTTGGCAGAGGTGGGATGATGGTGCAAGCGGAGGATGATGGCTCAGTCCAGCGGAACCAAGTTGGGACTGTAAGTAAGTCTTGGTGCCGCAGGAGTGACGACGACGCAGCACAGCAGTTGAACATGATTGCACTTCGACCGCAAATACTCCGTAGGTGTAAATTGCACGTCCGTTGATACACTGCTCCGTACAGAGAGGGCTGGCCAGGCTCCCTCTACGGAGTATTTCTCAACAGCGCAGTTCCTACCTAGTTACAGAGTAGAAGAGATCGTTGCATTTCACTCATATCCCTCTACCTTGCTAACGCGGCGTCGCACTCTGAACGCAGCCCTCATGTGATTATTTGCCACTTGATGCCGACCAGCGCCAGTCAACAGACACGTAAATTGATGAACCGGAGAGAAATCTGGATCAGTTGAACTGATGATATTATCTAACTGCCTAATAGGCCACATCACCATGTGCCATTCCTCGCGGTGTGACGGTGACTCAAGCGACCGGCCCAGGGTCCGATCCCTCCAATCCACTGATATCTCGATGCAATCAGGCAGACAGGTCCAGACTGCGAATCCGCCGATCCCATCCACCGTTACTTTCGTAAGGGCCAAAAGAAACCCCTCAAAGGAAATGTGACCTGAGTCATACATTCTATCGCGCCGATGCCCTCCATCCATTTTGTTTTCCCAGCCGCCCATGATCCATCTATGGTGGAACGCCGAAAAGAGAAGGCCTTTTGATACACAATTTGTACAAGAATGATATTCTGGTGAAGTCCGAGAAGACAATGCGCCGCATGCATGCAAAAAATTTCGCCGAAAACGCTTGAGAAGTTCCGAGAACGATAGTTGTACAGGGTAGTCGAATAGCACACGGTATTAGGTATCTTGGTGGGAAAGATCAACGTGCTCGTCGAATAACAAGGGGCAGATGGTCGCGATCAAGGCTTGCGCGAAGCTGCTGTAGCAAGAGCCATAGTGCGGGTAGCCCATGCGAGGAGGGCTGCGATTTGCGATTTGCGTGTGGAGCGGTAGAAAGATGTCCCAGCATTGGCCAGAAGATGTCATGGTTCGTAGAGCTTGACCGTCTGCGTCTTATTTCGAAGGAGGCTTTGGTTTAGGAACTCCGGTGGTGTCGTATCCACCACGGCCCATGTCGCAAGGAGCAGATGTCGATGATGAGGAAGTCATTGTGTCTCTGAAGTTGAAGTGTTAGGATGGAAGGTTTGTAGACGAATTGGGCTTGGAAGATGGAGCATGTAGGCTTATATACCCAGGCAACAGAATGGGCTGACTCACGCTGTGATCTGGCACTACTTTGGCAGTGAACCAGGAAAGATGGGGAGAGTCAAGGATGTTGTACAGGGTATCTCGCTGATCGCCAGCCTCGACGTCTTTGTAAGAGGGTGTTGGAGCGCGTCAAGGGAGGAATGCGCCACGAGCAAAGGAGTCGCGTTCAGAATTTGAGTTTCTGGGCTGTCAGGGACGTTCTGGGACGGCAGGGTGTGGATTGAGGACGGCAAGCTCTTGAAGAATTGTCGGGGACATATGGTACAGGTAGGATGTCGAGTCTCGGATGGGTGATTGCGCGCAGTTGAGTCCTCGACCGGGTTGAGCGTGACTGAACGCGCGGACTGTTAGGGGTGTGATGTATCGAGTGTCTGTGACTGTCAGGATGGCGGGAAATTCACTGGGAGCCTGGACCGGATTTGATGTGATCTGCAGCAAGCAAAATAAATCAAGACAAGATCTGAATAATATGAACTAAACAAAGAACGTAGAGAGGAGAGGCACGCGAGACTCAGGGAACGTGTAACAAAACTTTTGACACCTGGGAAGGAGATCTAGATGAATTATACCAGAAGGACTCAGGACAACTGCAGCTACCCCCTTTCGGCACATCGGATTGACGGGGCGTGTTTCCAAGAGGCTTTCTTTTCGGACAGGGAGCTGCAAGGCTTGCCCGCCAGGCACAGGGTGGATTCGCTGGGCGCGGTGTCGGTGGACAACACAGGGGTGTCAGGAACCGGATGGTGGGACCCGTAGTCCAGCCCACGGAGACTAGATATGATCCCAAGGATTAGAGCAGGACGGATCATGGCCCCGGGTCAGTCGCAGGGGAGACCAGGACAGAGGCAGGCGAACTGCTTCGTGTGCTGACACAAACTATACGTCCCTTGTCTTGCAGGAATCAGCTGCGAAGCGCCTCATAGCGGATCCATCAGCCCAGGAAGCCTGCCATTCGTGTGTCAGTTGGTGTGATCAAGGGCTCTGGAAATGCGCAAGTATGGCAATGATGCTGCTTCGTTGCGAACGTCACCAAAGACACATCAATATGCCCCCCATCAAGCCTTCTACCGCGGTGCCCTGGTCTGCCATCACTCTTCCCCGACCCATAGCGCAGTGTCACCCTGGGATGAGTTTGGGTTCGATTCGAGGACGACAGTCGGACAGGCAGCTAATGACGCTTGAGAAGGGCATCCGACGTGGCTCGCTGAATCAGAACGGAGCTGACTGGGGCCGCAAAGCATCGACCAGATTTTTTGGAATCCGGAACACAGGTCTCCAAGGGGTGTTGGAGGGAGAGGAGAATTCGAGAGAGAGATCGCAGGGGGGTGCGGGCTAAGGGGCCCGCCTGTCCAGTACGCCGGGTAGGGAGGGTCGAGTGGCTGACCCGCGGTAGACGAGAAAGGAGAGGGTGTGGGCTAAGAATGTGTCAGCGGTGCCAGAGCCAGCCATCACATCGATGTTTGGCGAGCTGTGGCAGGGTGCTCAGTGCTGTGGCCTGTTGCGGATGCAAACCTACCTGCTTCCTCAGGACCCAGGTACCTACCTACTCTGTCTGTAGTGTACGGAGTAGGATGTGGTGACCGGGGGGAACCTGAATCAAGGGAGGGACAGTTCCAGCCGCCAGCGCGGGCAATAATGTTTTCCAAACCCACACTACGACCAGTAGGTAGTTAGTAGTAGTTGCTGCCTAGTAGCAGTTGCTAATTATTAGATGAACCCGCGGATGCGCGTTCGGCTGTTGACGAGGCAGGCTAGAACCCCTAGAAACATCTGGTCGCAGTCAATCATCCAGCAGTGCCTGGGCCAGCATCAATGGATTGGCACTTCATTTGCTGTCCTCAAAAAAAACACCAGCCAGTCCGTCCTGTAACTCAGCTATCCCAACAACCCTCCTCCGTTGTATGGAGCGCTGGGCTCTCAGTTATCCTCATGTCTCCCATCACTTCTCCTCTCCAAACCGCCAACCAGGAGCGATGTGCTGTACCTGCGAGCGCTCTTTTTGTGAGCCCCGTGTGTGGTGTGTGTGTATCGATACCGCTGGTGGCCAAGGGGCCTTTGGCGCCAGTCCAGTGTTCGCGACTACTACCACACAATCTGTAGCTAGTGCTGGTCGCTGAAATGGCTGATGCCAGTGTTACGGCACCTCTGTCTGGCCCTTGTTCCATTTTCGCGTCCGTCCATACCCCGGCTTGTTTATCTTTTGATCGTCCACACACTTACTTCCCTCTTCGTCACCTTTCCGCCCCTTAGTCGGCCACTTGGTTGCCGGTACCTGCACAAGCGTCCACCATGGTCGAACGAATTAGAAGCCGTCTCTTAATTCTTCCAACATGAGAACTTAATCGCTTGTTCATCTCCAGCAATGGACTGAACAGGACATCTATACCGCTGTCTGACAGGTAGTTGACAGCTGACAGTTGTGTCAAATGCCGTCAATGGATACATCGGATACGATTTGGTGTGTTAAGGGAACTTCGGGTATCGAACGGAAGCCAATTCGATCGGCGTTAGGTCGATGCAAGGGAGAACAATCTTGGACAGTCCGAGCGTTGCTTTTCGGATCGAGAGCAAGCACTGGATTTAGGTCACTCTTGAGTATCGAGTCGGCGGTTGGGTGATCGCCATGGCAGAGAGACTATGTGTACACGAAGTGGTGGAGCGGTGTCTTGCGGTATCTTTGAAGCGCTCTGGTAGCAAAATGGTCACCAGTCCATAGTAATGCTGACCTTAGTCCCTGGTGTCAGAGAGAAGGTCGGCGCATGCCAGCCAGTCCTACCAGATACGCCCTGGAGGTGGTGAGGCATCGCTTGGCATGATAAAGCTCACTAGCAAAGTTGAACCTCAACGGTTCCGCAGGGCGCAGGCCGCAGGCCGCAGGCACGTCCATGGTCAACCTGAAGTTCAACCATACCTAAGGTAGGTATTATTGCACACCTCAGCTTGGAACTACCTTAGTTAGCAACACTGTCGTTGAACTGCTCTCTACCTATTACGGATGAGGATTTCCACTTCCGCTGCTGGTATCGATTACTACACTACATGTATCATTAGTTTCTCGCTCATCTTACCATGTACAGACTTCTACGGTTGAATCATTGCTTCCGCAGCCGACCCATCGATGTTAATCAACCTCTTCCATCAACCACAATCATCCGTCCACCGGTGGTCCCACTGGCGCTGGAGGCAGCAAGTCCTCAGCCCGCCTCTCCTCCCTCGTTACCTTCCGGAACTTGCGGCCCGGTGCTGGCCCCTACAATCAACCTGGCTTCAAGATTGCATTCCCCTAATACCCCAACTACGCCTGTGGGCATTGTGTGAGCTAGAACCACGCTAGAACCCCGGCAGCTGGGCTTAGGCTGCCTCTTCCGCCCGCCGCCTACTAGTAGTAGGCCTGCTAAGCCTAAGGCTGGTCAATCCAACCCCTCGACTCAGCCATCGACCCGTCAGGAACGGTGAGCCAGGCACGCAATGGGTCCAACTGGAAACATGTTGCCACCAGGCCAGACGGACATCTTGCGTATCCAACCCTTTCAGAGCTGAATGATCCAACATCGAGCCGCTATCAGGACCTCTGGGCGACGTTCAGACTACTTGCACCAGTGCACTTCTTTAAAGGCGCCGAAAGAATCTCTGGTCCAAGGTCATGGCGCCTCAATCGCCCCAGCATTTTCAAAAGCTCGTTATTGCGTGTTTCATGTATTGTTGCTACGTCCAACATTCTTCCATCACATCTCAGCGCGTCTATGAGCGGTTGCATTGCAACCCCGGTCGGTTGGGGCCACTGTGGGAACCTGTTGTAGAAACTAAATCCATGTGGCGGGCCAGGGATCTCACGAGGCTTTCGGCCAACTTGGGCCCCTTCGTCCTGGCCCCGTTACAGAGTACAGCAGAGGATCCGCGCCACGGAAGGTTAGCCTCCTAAGCCCGGCACCCACCCACACAGTTTGCTAGTGTCCTGAAGGGAGAACGAGAGGGAAATCATTGCTATCCGTACGGAGTACATCAACCTCTGTCGTGGCACAGCTCCGGCGGCGATACCTCTCCACGAGTCTGGATGTCGAGCGCCAATGCAGAGCACCTGCGCGATGCCAGCATTTCTGGATTGAATCTCCTTTCCGCGAGCGAGAACATGAGATTTTCAGATGAGATGTTGATCAAACAAACGGGGAGCAAGAAGGCGGGCTTCCGGTCCTGACATAGTACTGTCTAGCTCGCTAGAGGTCGTCTGCAATAATTGACCATGTGTCGCCCTGGCTGCTGGGTTTTCTCCAACAGGCCTTAGGAGTCAGCTTGATCTCGGAAATTATCTAGCCAGCAACCTCGGAACGGTCTAAGGCTCTGTGTACCTGCATTAGCTGGCGCCCAAGCTGCAGGGTTCTTGCTCCCCGTTGTACGGATGCGCGATCATCCATGAGCATCCACCAACTTACGGCCTAATTACACATCCGAACACCCACTTCGCCGCCTGGCCTAATTGCCCAGGAGGTATGTCGCTTCGAGGGTTCCGATATAATACATTAAGAACGGTCCCGGACGTCGGGCAGCCGATAGACCCTTGATGACCTTGAAAAACCTCCCTTGGTTTGGAGCGAGCTTGGTCTTTGACCGGGAAACCGGGTCGCAGCATCCATGCCCGCCTCTCGCTTGAGCCGCTGTGAAACATGCTTTGGATATCATTAAGATTCAGGTTCGACTTCTGGTCTGATGCATCATCTATTCTGAGTCTCGGAAGACCACCTAGACTGTTCCCTCAAGCAACCACTCTACCAGTAATTAGTTGGACACGCTACCACCAGATTCGGAAGATCCAAGGTACATGACAGCGGCAAATCTGCTGTCCGAGGTACTTGCTGCAAGACTGCATTTGACACGTCCGATTTTCGCTTCTACGTACCAGTACCTGTCCGCCCTGTCACCGACTTGTTCCTTCGGCGTTTCCTGTGGCTTTCTCTTCACCTCGCCTGGAGGCATCGAAGGACAGCCCTCCTCTGCATTCGGTCCAACTCAGGCCAACTATCAGTCTATGCATAGAGACATCCCGGAGCAGCTGGCCGGTCTTTCTTGTCGACCCCGCAAGCAGCTCCCAATACACCAGCTGACGATTCTTGGGCCCTAGTATCGGCGCTACCAGTACTGTATACTATCCCTCCGAATTTGGCAGACAGCCCTGATTCGGGGTTCAAGATACTTACAGCAATAGGTATTTAGGCGCATTCTGAAAGAGAAACCCGGGGATGCTCGAAACTCCACAATGTATACAGATTGATTCTGTAGCATTCCAGCGCTCTTGGCTAAGCCATACTTTGTCCATCGCTTATGATACGGGTCTTTGCAAGAATGCAGCCATAGATACATATCGAACAAAGCAGCTCGACCGACCTGGCCGGCAATAAACGTACAGCCTGATACACCAACTCTTCCTTGCTCTTTCAATTGGCCTAGCAGCTTTACCATGGACTCACGGGCACTTATCGACCTCGGTCTACTTAATACCTCTGCCCACAAGTCCGTTGCTGTTCTCCCCCCTGTGAAATTTCTTTCGGTCGCCTGGACAGTACCACTTGACTGTGCGCGGTGGAAGTTCAACCAACCCGACACATTCCATGTGAAACCACTGTCCAAAATCACACTATCAGGAGCTCCGGTTAGTATACGATAGACTTCTGAAGGCGGGAAAGGAAAATAAAGCAGACCCTGGGGGGAGTTGGAACATACCTTGTCATCGAATTCACAGCATATCATCTCTCCCCAACTGACATCTCCACACACGCAGTACCGCTCTTCATCTGGATCGACAATCTCCTGGCGGCCGTCGACGTCGATGCGAATCTGTGGCACATCTGGCGAGGTGGCAGCAACTAAGGCTGCAGGCTTCGGTGTCGGCTTCTGCGGTTTCACGGGTTTCGTTCGCCGCTTGCTCACACTCACAGCAGCCCCGCCATCCTGGCTTGACTGCATAACAGTTCCGGGCGCATCACGCTTGCTGCGCCGACCTGCTGCGGTGACCGCGCCTTTGGGACTGGTTTCGCCCGCCGCGAGCCTCTGGCCGGCCACTGAAGGGGTCGTCGAGGTACGCTGACTAAATCGTGCCGGTTGTGGTTCAACCGACGCAGCGGTGGATCGTCGCGATGGTGGTCTTGAAGACGCAGGAGGGGTCGACTCGGTCTTCGGCGCCACCAAAGTGAGTTGAACGCTTCCCGCTCGGGTTGCCGGTGCAGGAGTAGGTGTTTTGGACGGTTGCGAGCCTGCGGCGGAGACGGTAAGTTTCAACGGGATTTTGATGGTGCCTGCGCTCGTGCGCGCCGGTTCACTACCCGCTGAGGTTGGAGCAGATGGGACAACTTCAACAGGACTCAGTGCAAGTGGTGATGGCTTCGGGGCAATCTTTTGCTTCTTTCTCGCCACATCAGGCTCCGCAGATGGTGAAGTCGACAAAGCTGGCGTGTCTTCTGCTTTCCTCTTTCTACCGGTTTTGTCCGCAGCTTTCTTCCCAACACTGACCGTTCCATTAGTGGTGGGCGTACTCGCTGCACTTCGACTTAAAGAAGCAAGGGCTGATGCGAAAGGTGTGGTGAACAAAGTGCGGAATTTCGACCCAATGTCCCCTAGTCGTCGAGCAGCGAGCTCGGCCTCTTGAGCGGCAAGTGCTGCTTGTGACCGGGCAGGGTCTAACTTCTTGTCTTTTCTTGATTCACTCTTCTTCGCAGCCTTGGGTTTTGGAGCAGGAGTTGCACTGGGCGGGGGAACTGCACCGACCACCGGGCCAGCCTCCGACTTTTGCTCCTTCTCCGGCTCCTTGCCTGACTCGTCGCGCCTTTCCCCAATCTCCGCATTCTCTGTCTGCTCGGGGTTCTCCACGGTTTCCACCTTTTCCAGTTTGTCGCCTTTCTCGACCTTGGGTCCGAGCCGTTCGACACTATCGATATCGATAAAAGGTGTTCCATTTGCTTGGGCTTCCGCTTTGGCTCGGTAGTAGTTCTCCCAGCCTCGTCCTCGATCGGCCAGTTCCCGTCTGATCATAACATCACTAGGCTCCCAGGCGTGGTTCTTCTTCATCTTCTTTCTCAGCCTGTACATCTCATATTCTGTAAGATGTGTCCAAGGTTTGTACTTGCTCCCAATCTCGGCATCTTCGGGAGGAGGGGTAGGCTTGCGATAGGACTCGGTTGTCTCTCTTGCCAAACGAGCCTTCTCTGCTGCCGGGGTAGGCTTCTCTATTGCGTGTAACACATGTGCGGGCGGCTTTGGTTGCTTGAATTTGAGCACGGGCCGGGGGGGCGAAGGTGGGGGGGATTCCCAGTCTGAAACTTCTGTACTTGCGAGGGGCGAGTCCGGATCGTAGGGTGGCATGACCTCTCCGGGGACAGTCACACGGCGGCCGCGAGGTCTTTTGAGTAATGCGGAAGCGACCGTGTTCGCCCGAGGAGGGATCAGAGTCAGTCTGGTTGAAGGACCATTCTCAAGCTTCCTTCCGCTGCGGGACCGTTTGGGCTGTGTAGAGGCTTGTTGGGGTTGAGGGCTTGGATCTCGCGACGGCGGTTTCGGGATTGCATGTAATTTGGCTATGATGCTCTTCAGCCGGTTCTGATGTCGGTCCACCACATCGAACATCCGACATGCCTCAGCATATGCCGACTCTCGGGCGTTCAGCGCATGGTCCAAGTGAGTCGATATCTGCGAGCGCATTTCGTACACATCCGGTCGAGCAGCGGGCGTCATGGAAGGAAGTGATCCGTAGATCTTGGTGAGCTCGTTGACAGAGTCGACATCGTCGAGGTACCTTTCGTCGAGGCCGCGAATCAACGTGAGAGATCGAATCAGGTCCGAAGGGAGGTATTCCGTGTAGTCCAGGAAGTCTGTGACAGCGGCCTGCGCGTCGGGATCGACAGCGCGATCGCTGGCAATATCTGCCATCGTCACCATCGAGGCTGATTGTTATGGTGCAGTGGCCGGCGCATCGACTCGGCCAGGGTGAAGGAGTAAGGAGGGAAGGACCGTCGTCGGATTTAGGGGGGGACAAGTACATCCAAGTTGAGTTCGGGATGCGTATAGTGTCTCGAATGGGCCATCCGTAGCCTAGGCCGTCATGCTCGAAATACTCCGGCTAATGATGTGGTCGGGAATCGCGACTTCTGGTGTGTCCTGCATCATTCATCAACCGCGCATGCCAACAATTCACGTCCGCGTCCGAAAGGCGGTGACAGATGGCAGAATAATAGTCATGTCACATGATTGCTCACGACAATTCAGATCTGCTTATGTAAGACAGTCTTGGTTACATCTCTTCTCTTGTGATTGATTCTACGGAGGACTTGCTATTTATCGACGGGGCCTAAGAGTGTCGGGCTATGTACTAGGTACTAAGTACGTCGTACAATGTATACGAGAATCGGCAGAGTTCGTTTCCTTCGGTATCCATCGTCTTTCTAAGTCTGATCATACAGCTTGTGCTTGGCACAGAGGTTCGAGATGAGATGTTCCATGAATCCATCTAGACCAAGAGTCTGCGGTCCTCCATTTAGGTTGACCATTCTCACAGCAGCTTTGATATGATTTTTATACATAGAAATGTCAGAGGCGACCAGCTATATCATTGTTTGTGAGCTTCCTGGCCTGGCTGCAGGAGTCTGTGCAAGGTCTGTTTTCTTACCTCGTCATATGCTAGCATCAGGGTTGTTCCGACTGTGGCGTCACTAAAGACGACCTCGTTCGAGATGGCATCTCTCAACGACTTTGTGCATGAGAGCTTGTATTGACAGGCAAGCTGAACAAATTGTTGCTGTTGCTGCGAGTTGTGATGACTCAGGTACATATGTCGACAAGCCAGCAGGAAGACGGCGTCAAGAAGTCCTCCTTCTCTCAATGCGAATGGCACCCACCTCTTGGTCATGGAATCCTGGTAAATGGAGATGTCTTCCTGACAGCGCAAAAAGGGAACGACGACTGTGACATCTGTGGATGGTGTAAGAAGAGGTCAAGCATCAGCCTCGTGTCATAGACTCGGACCATGAGGAGCTGGCGCAAACGTACAATAGTCCAGGAGAAAATGCTCGATGGGCTTGAAAGGCCGGACAAAGCTCATAAACGGGTCTTTTCGACCCGCAGGCATGGCGGCTATGAAACGAAGACTTGTCATATCTTCGGAGTAAATGCTTTGGGCACTCAAGGCTTTGGGATTTGTATGCAACTGCTTTGACTGGTACTGCATCGTCTCGTGCTGCCGGGTTTCTCTGTGAGTGGCTCGCGCGGAATGCGAGCGGGCCGCTCGCCGCTGCTGTCTCCTGGCGGAGGCATTGTCGGCGGGGCTCTCATGGACGAAATGCAGCATATTTATCACAGGGTGGCCTGGTGCTTCCTTGGGAGGACTGTCTTCTCTGATGCATGAGATATGCAAAGAGGGTCAGCTCAGGGTAAAGGAAACAGGAGTCGTAGAGGGCCTGAGTGGCAAATGTCGTCGTTTCCGCCAAGCCTTGATCCTTCCACATTGGGAAGCAACAAGTCTCTTTTTGGATTTCGAGATATCCAAAGAGTTGTCAGCTCGGGGTCGGCTCAGGGCATCCTATTAAAGGAAGCAGGAGTCGTAGAGTACATACATGTACCTTATCTATGTGCCCGAGAGTGGATGGCTGACAAATGGCATCGTTTCCGCCAAGTCTTGATCCTTCCGCATTGGGAAGAAACTAATCTCTTTTTGGACTTCTACACGCCTAAGGTACCTACCTAGGTGCCTGGGTAAATCTCCCTTGACGCTGCTCTGATGTCGGTATGATCCACTTCTTAAAGACAAGAATACCGTGGAGTAAAAATTGGAAGTGTGGCCCTTGAGAGTATATAAAGATAGGCTTTCCAGAAATCAAAACCATGTGGATTGTATTGATCTATCCTACTTCCCCTCACTACCTCTTCCCAGATCGATAGAATGGGCGGCACTGTTCTAATCACCGGAGCCAACGGCACCTTGGGCCTTGAATTCGTTCGAGCCCTTCTTGATTCATACCCTGAGTACACGGTGGTCGGAACTGTCCGAGATCCTTCGCCAAAGTCTGACCCGAACACGGCCAACCTTGTGCGAATAGTCAAAGAACACCCAGGAGCCAAGGTGCACATCCGATCACTCGACCTGGGCAGGCTGGCAGAAGTGCGTAGCTTCGCAGACCAACTATCCACCCAGATCAGTCGAGGAGAGCTCCCACCACTCTCGGCCATAGTATGCAATGCCTTCGTCTGGTCCCTGGTCTCCGGGTTGAAGTTCACATCAGACGGATTTGAAGCCACTTTCCAGGTCACTCACCTGTCGCATTATCTCTTGGTCCTGAAGCTACTGAGGAGTATGGACATGACCTCGGGACGTGTTGTGATGCTGGGTTCAATAACACACTACCCCGAGAAAGCAAACCCCATGTCAGCCTTTCGACCAGAAATCCCTGCAGACATCGAAGGTCTTGCGAGGCCGAAGCCAGATCGTCCAGGAGAGGCACATGATCGAGGACAACAGCGATACGGGACGGGCAAACTCTGCAATGTGACGTTCATGCATGATTTGAACAAGAGACTTCAAGCGGTATGTCAAAGTGTTGTAGCGTCATGATTGGCAACTGTTTCGACTGGATGGCTGACATTGGACGGCGAACAGAATCCAGAACTATCGGCCTTGACGGCACTTGCAATGGATCCTGGCGGTCTCGCCGCGTCCAGAGCTCAAGCCGAACAGAGAAAAAGTGTCAGGAGAATCATGGCTGCCGTGAACTTCTGCATGCCTCTTTTGAAGCATTTTACGCAAATGTTCAGACCCACAGCCGATGCGGCGCGGGACCTTGTCGAAGTCAGTGTTGGAGCACAGTTTCAGGGAAAGAGAGGATACTATGTTGGCTGCAAACTAGGTGATTCTGCTGCCATGAGCAGAGATCCCGAAGTTCAAGCAAGACTATGGGACGCATGCTGGAAATGGGCTGGTCTCAAGTCCGAAGAAACGATTCTCTGATTTGCTACAATCAGCACCGTTGATGAGAACATCCAAGCCATAGTTCTCCCTTAGCCAGTGAGCAACCATGTCCATACCTGCCACAGCTCCACCGTCAGTCCAGACATTCCCATCGACAACCCATTTTGTTTCCTTTGTCCATTTGACTCGGGGGTCCTTCCTTCTTGTCCATTCATACTTGAGGTTGTCAATGGTGCCTGGATTGCCATTCAGCAGTCCAGAGGCTGCAAGGACCGATGGCTTCCTCGGCTACATGTAAATCATATAGCCATCACGAGTTTTTCGGTTTCCTCATCGCCAGGTATTTGCGCGACATTGTCTTTCGCAGAAGCGAGTTCCTGGTCCGTCATCCTCAACGCCGCTGCCCTTCTCTTCACCCTGATTCTCTTTGCCTGCTGTCACGCCGTTTCAGCAGACCCCATTCTTGACTGAACTTCTGCCACCACTTTCTGTGAGGCTCGGATTTCGCTAAATCGGCCAAACAGAACCTTCGGGTCAGTAAGGCCATCGGACTTCCAGTTGCTCTTGCTCCAGTTGCTCTTGCCAAGTCCCGTCTTTCTCTTTTTCACTGTCGATAGTCGAGGTCGAAGTCGAGGACGACCGGTAACACGCGAAAGGAGGGGTGAGAAAATCTCTCGTGGGAAGGCAGCTGTATTCGTAGTCAGTATTTCAATGTGATCCTCCACCCAACACAGGAAGCCGCTTGTACCTCGGTCGTGCCTCGAGTTCACCTGCGTCGACAGCCCGCGATCGGTCCTTGCAGCGCGTTCATATTAAGGTTTTCCGGAATGAATGAGCCGATGTTAACTCCGGAATCTCATGCGGCAATATCGAGCACAAAGCGCCTCACTGCGAATGTGCTGAATTTTCGGTCTTTGACGTCGAAGAACTCCTTGTCTCCCCCTGTTTTAGCAGATGTTCTCTTTTTCAAGCTCCCTCTCAAGATCCCCAGCCGACGCAAATCCCTTGGTCCAGCATTTCTCGATAATAGATCCCAGCCATACCTCGCTTGTTGACGGCAGTGTCTCCCGTCGAGGCCAAGTCGTCGGATCCCCCACTTCCTTCCACTGTTCATAGATATCAAATGAACAATATTGACCAGTTACGATCTCAAACATTACTGCCCCAAATTGTCCAATATCGGTTAGAATAGAACATCCATATTTGTCGTAGCCTTTGAGGTCCCATTCGGGGTGCATTAAAGAAGATTCAGAGAAGTCAATAAGTCTGATATTCATATTATCGTCATACACGATATTATCAAGCCGCAAGTCGCAGATAACAACACGTTTAGTATGTACGAAGGCCATGGTACGCGCCAACTGAAGTAACCAGGAGAACTGGCGAGACCGTTCTGGCCGGATCTCGTCTAGATAATGCCGTAGGTCGCCATTCATCAACGGCATCTGGATTGAGGGATCTTCGGAGTCGTCGACGTTATAACAGCGGATGATCCCAGGATGGTCACCTAGCCTTTTGTAGATAGCTTTTTCGTTCTTAAAAGACATGATAGCAACGGTGAGCTCGCCATAGGTCTCTTCATGAGGCACTCCGTCAATTTCGACCAACTTCGATATCCGAGGGATCTTAAAGGCGTATCCTTCTCGAATTACGACAATGCCTGCACTACCCACTCCAATGATCTCCTCTTTCACAGTTGTGCCGTCCAGATACAGGTAGTTTGCGTCGTGCGACGTCATGGATGGTTGGGTAGGTCTGTATGTCAGTCGGGTGGCTAGGTTGATGGGTGAAGAGCGTAAGGAGGGCTGAAAAGGTTCGGCTTCGTCTCGTCTGGTATGAATTCTGACAAACGAAGGTTGAAGGCGGAGGGCGCGTGGCAACAGCTTTGATCACGCAATGCATGTTTAGAGAGAACTCTAGACATCAATGCATTGAGAAGTGTAGCTGAGTTCAAGTGTTGATGGTCGCTGCTCAGCGAGGGGCCATGGCTGCGCTTTCTTGGCAATGCTCCTGTCCAGATTTGGGCGAGATGCAGGCATGTACTCGTACCTTGTATCTTGCATACCTGGTACCTCTCTACCTTCTCGGACCATACAGGTCACTCGCTCAAGTACAAGTACTCGGAGTTGCAGTGACCAATTTCCAGCTCACCGAAGAATGACATTGTGCCTTGTTTCCTGCCAAAGTCTCATTGCATGTCAATTGAGTGACAAACACTTCATTTGGTTTGACCTTGACCGCATCTTGCTTGCCTGCTTTCAATCTCTTGTTCTCCTTTCAATTCTGCTCACACTACTTTCCTCACCTTCCTGCCTTTTCCCACAGTGGCCCCTGGAATATTAGAAGCTGTCGCATGTACCTGCGTTGCCCATCAAGGTCAGGGCAACGAATCTCACGAACGCTGCTTCTCCTTCACCCACAATCTGTCCCCCTGAAACAAATTCTTCGTTGAAACAGTAAATTCAGGTCTACATCTTCTCAGAGGTAACTCATAGTCAACGGAATTTGACTCAAGTCTTCTTGGTCAGATCGGAACCCTTGCAAAATGGCTGAAACGCCGGGTACTGCTGCGCAAGATCGCCTCAGTCAACTGTTTGCTTTTCTTTCTAAACCGGCCCCTCCAGTTCCTGGTCAGCGTCACTTCTCTGAGGTAGAACTTGAGAAGAAGGAAGCCGAAGATCAGCGATCGTGGAGCATCCCTTCGACTGCACAGTATCCCCGTCAGGTCAAGTCACCACAGAATCCCGCGAGGAACGTTGATTGCCTCACGAGCTCTGACGAAGAAGACGACTATGTCTCAGCCTTTAAACCTAAGGTTTCGATGAAGAATCCTGAGAGGCCGCACCCGCGCAAAATGCCTGAACACAAGACATGTGGCGAGGTCAAGAAGTCCCTTGTCGAAGGCGAAGGGCCCATTCAATATATTGCGAAGGGCAAGGTGTCATCAAAGTTCAAAGCAACGGACGGCGAGTCGAAGGACGGTGCATCAGACGAGTGTGAGGACAGTTTGCCAGTTTCAGATACACGAGGACACCCTGCCACCGATCATTTCTGCCAGTTCTCCCTCGCAGCAAAATTCCCGTACAAGTACATGAATGACAGCAACGACAGAGTTTCGAGACGCTTCTTCGCGGCCAACAAGTTCTACGAGAGGACATGGGATCTGTAAGTGAATCAGTCATTGTCTGTGCTGGAATAAGATACGTTCGCTTTCATGGTGTCTGCGTTTTCCTGGTATACAGGCAAACTAACCTCTGACCAATAGCTACTATCTTGACCCACCGTATTCGCTGAGTTCGAAGCCTATATTGCTGGTTCCTCACGCACAGTTCAAACAACTCGTCGATGAGATCAGTGAAACCTTCAAGGTACCGGTGTCAGTGCCCGGGTATCCATTCACTCTCACCTTCTACGACGACGGCACCCCTCAGCCAAAGTTGCTCGGTACATCTAAGTCGAGAGCAAAGGCCGGGGAACTTCAGGACTTTATCCCTCCAGCGTCTGCGGATCATGGCGAATGTTCCGACAGTGCAGCACCCGACGTCAAAAAGAACTTTGACGCTTTCCGAGAGAGATGCCGAGATGCCCTAGCCGCGAACAAGAAAAAGAATCACATTGTCAAGAAGAAGAAAGAAGAGGATCGTCTGCTCACCATTCGAGATTGGTATTCCCAGTTGAGGAGATGTCAAAGATATCTCGGCTTACGCCCGAAAGCAGGGGTAGTCGAGCATCCAGATCCAAACATGCCATGGTCTGAACAAGAGCAGTTCCGTCGGCAACAACTCAAGAAGGCACGCATAGTTCTGGATCCGCTGGATGTCCATCTTCCAGCGCCATATCCAATCGAGAAAGAGCCGGTCATCATCTCGATCGACATCGAATCGTACGAACGAGATCACAAAATCATCACTGAGATTGGAGTCAGTACCCTGGACACTCTTGATCTTGTGAAGCTTCCCCCCGGTCAAGGTGGCAAGATTTGGACCAGCCAGATCCGCTCCCGACACTTCAGGATTCAGGGCCGGGAACACTTTGTCAATCGAGATTTCTGCATTGGAAATCCCGACGCATTCCAGTTTGGGCGATCAGAGTTCGTCGCACTTGGTGAAGCTGCTGCCAAAGTCGACAGCTGTTTTGAATGGCCATTCTCTGTACAATTCAAGCATCCAGGCTCGTCCGATACCTGGACTTCAGCGCCAACCAGCCCAACGGGCGAACAGCTCGACTCCAAAGAGCGCTCTTCGGGATCGGATGGCGTGAGCATCGGACCATCAAATAGCGAGCAGGCTGAAGCCAATCGAGCAGCGATGGCGAGTGTTTTGGAGGGGATTAGCGATCCGGACGCCATCAAACTTGCTCTCGATCTTGCCGAGAAGAATCGACCAGATCCGAACATCCTTCAACAAGGCCCCAAGGAGCGCAACATTATCCTTCTCGGCCATGACATCCGAAGTGATCTCGAGTACTTGCGAACCTTGGGCAGCAAGATTTTTGGACCTTCCCGAGGGACCTACCCTGTTGCAGCAATGGAAGTGCTAGGTTCTGACGAAGCCCCTCTGAAGATTTTAGCTTCTATCCTCGAGGCTTTGGATACCGCCCCTTTGTACCGCGTACTCAAGCAAGAGACCCAACCCCGCAGCTTGTCGTCAATTCTAGACGACCTTGGTATTCCCTGCTATTTCCCACACAATGGCGGCAACGATGCCCGATACACGATGGAAGCGTTGATTGCGATGGTCGTCAAGGCCAGATTGGAGGAGGACACTCTACAGAAGGAAGACGAAGATGTCGCAATGGGGAGTATGGGACTACCATTGGACGATCCGGCGCAAGATGGAGCAAACGACCCCGTCGATGTGCCAACAGAATCTGCCGGACGTGGACCATCGGCGACCACTTCGAGGTCAGGTAATGCGCGAGCCGTCTTTGCCACGAGCCTTCCTACCAAGCATGAACTCGATGACTTTGAAGCCGCCATTCTAGCTGACTCGGGCTCCGAGGCAACGCCTCCTCGACAGGTGGACTTGGAAATTGCGGCTCTTACCGAGCGGCTGAAGCTGGATCCTAGCTTGGATGAAGAAGAACCAAAGCGCCGCTTTCGGGGTGGTCGAGATGGTGGTGAGTAAGGGACGTAATGTGAGCGAAGGAACCGAGACAATGCCATGTGTGAGGCTGGAGCAGTGCACTATCCATAAGCAAGACATGATTGGTTTGAGTCTTCACCTCCGATACAAGACAACAAGGGCTTCATGCGGAGTAAACTCGTCTCACAGACACGATAATGAATCAATACAATTGAAAGGGCTGCTCAGAGAGAAATCCAAGTGTTGAATTCCATACCGCCATGCAGACATCGCGCCTCTGAAATGGTAGGTTTTCCCATGTAATGTTTTAACACCTGCATCCGTACAAGCCAACGCCATCCCACCCATGCCATTGTCGAACTTGATCCGAAATCTGTTCAACCGCTCACCAACTAGCTTTCTTGACACCGGGAAGATTTCCCTCCAGCGCATTCATACGGAATTGGAACTGCAAGACATCGAGTTAGGACAACACATAAAAGCGCACCATCGGTACGGTGACCCAGGTTCTGGCCCTTGGAGCCGTGGTATTCGTCTGAGGGTGAACTCCGACGTGGATTTGGGATTGGGGCCTTGGACTGAGACTTACCCGACCCATTCTGAAGGCTCTCAAGACACCCTTCCCCACGCCTCCCATTGTACATCTGTTCTTGATCTGGGTCGGTCTGGTGTAGCAGCTCATCTGGGATAACTGGAGCTGAGCTTGGGTGCGCATCCGCTGGGGTAGAGAGGTATTTCGAATGATATATCGTAGTGCTTGCCTGGATGTGTGCAACACAAGTCAGAACTCAGAAGATGCGGTGCGGAGATCAGGCAGGGTGCCTCGGGTGCCACGGTACCTTTGAGGTTCGAACTGCTCGAAGACTTTCCGCTTCGTGTGGTCGCGAATGATTTTGACGTTGATGAAGCCGCCCAGGTCGAGCTTCTTTGCCCGGAAAGCCGCCGCCATGGGGAAACAGATCGCAGATCGCGGCTAGCGACTGAACAGCTTGAGGAAGTAAGGTCGACTGGTTGACGCTGTCTGTCCCAGGTAATATACAATGTACAGTGGCACACGGCGACGAGCACTCAAATGGCAATTGACGATTGAAGCGGAATCACAATCGCAGGCTCGCCGGCCTTGGCGGTCACGTGCGGCAGAGATGGGGTCTTGTCCCTTGTCCCTTGTCCTCGTTTCCTACATGTAACAATACATCTACTCACCTCTCACATGTATCAACCCAGTACGGAGTACGTGTCAGCCCAAAGCGATAGTCCTTCGACTGCCGAATCAGTGTTCTACTGTGATGTGACAGATAGCGGGCGCGGCACCACACCATCGATGCCAGCACGCAATCCCTGACGAATATACCAATCCCAATTGACCTGGGACAGGATTCGTCGTCGTGACTCACCCGATCGTATTCTGCTGGACTTTGAGTCACCGCTCGGGAGCTTGAACTCCCATGTCAATTCCCCCCTGTCGGGCTTGATGATCAAGTCGTTGAGAGGCTGGTGAGCTGCGTGGCATGACTCATGCCCGTTTATCATAGTCGCTTAGACTTACTAGCGCGGACCTCATCGCCTGTCTTGGGTGGCTTCCAATTGTGCCATTCCAGCTAATGGGAGACAGATTTGTCCTGCTGTCGTGTATACAAAAATGATGGAGATGCCCTCTAGAAGGCAACAGCTAAAACTAGATACCACGGCCTAGCTGGATGTCCCTCGGCCCATTGCCTCAGCCATTGGGCGCTGCTAACTCATTCCTCTTCAGGCACTCACTCTCCTTGTTGTGTCTTCTTTCTTCCATTTGTTAGTCAGCATGCCGAAACCATCCAGGCCGTCCAAAACAGCCGCAGTTACGGGAGATAGCGCCATCGTTGTGACAAGCCAGCAAAGTCGCTTCCACGTCGATGCTGTCGATGCCCCAAGCTCGAAAGACATCGACGTCAAGGACTTGTCCCTCTCGGTTGGTGGTCGTGAGCTCTTAGATCACGCACATCTTCGAATTCTCGAAGGAGTACATTATGTACTCGCGGGGCGGAACGGCACGGGCAAGAGCTCTCTGCTCCGGGCACTGGCAGAGAAACGAGTTCCCGGCGTCCCCAGCAATATCCGGCTTTTACTCCTCGGACAGACGCGTGTCAGCTCAGATGCACTATCAGATCCGGTTGAAGTGGAAGGCCTGTCTCAAACAGCCACAGTTCTTGAACACGTAACCAGAAGCGATCAAATCCGGGAACGTGCTTTAAAGGCCTCCAAAAGCATGTTGAACCATTCTCAGCCCCTTCTCTGGGGTATGATGGGCTGACCGTGCTCAAAGATCTTTCCGTCGCGCTAGAAGAGAAGACGGATTCCAAAAAGATCGTCCAGACCGTTCGATCACTCCAGGTCGAAGCAGCCCAGCAAGAACTGGCTGAAGCACAACTTGTAGCAGCGAGAAGAAGTGGTGCCAGAGGGCTCAAGGCACGCCAGTTACTTATCGAGAAGGAGAAGGCTGTGGAGGAAGCTCGAAGACGGTGAGGGTGTGACTCAATCGAACAATAGTCATTGACTTTCCTTTCTCTAGCTCCCATCGTCCGCAATCCGCCGAAGACGAGCAAGAAGCCATCAGGACGGGTCTCGATATGCTCGAAGCTACGCGCCTGGCCCTTGAAGCCATGGATGCTGGCAGCACCGAAGCTCGCGCTCACACTGTCTTATTGGGATTGGGGTTCTCCGAGGAACAAATCAAACAGCAAGTCCAAACACTGTCGGGCGGATGGCGAACCCGGTGCGATCTTGCCTGCGCCTTGATTCAGCGGATGGATGTTCTGATGCTCGATGAGCCTACCAACTTTCTCGACCTACCAGCAATCATCTGGCTTGAACGATACATCACGACGTCCTTGGCCCGAACAACGGTTGTTGTAGTCACTCATGACAGAGACTTTGCCGACGCTGTGGCTGAGGAGCTGATCCTGGTCCGCCTGGTGCCGGCAAAGACTCTGGAGGTGTTCAAGGGCAACTTGACCGAGTATGAAGGGGAGAAACGAAAGCATATTCGAAGAATGACCAAGATGTCGGACGCCCTAGAGAAAATAACCAAGCACATGGAAGACACCATCAACAAGAACGTCAAGGCGGCCAAGCGCACGGGTGACGACAAGAAGTTGAAGCAGGCTGCCTCGCGCCGAAAGAAACTGGAGGAGAGGTCTGGTCTGGAAGTAGGTCAACATGGTGGCAGGTTCAAGCTGAACCGTGACCTGGCAGGCTATCATCTGTCGAACCGGGCCGAGATTGAGATCCCCGAGTTCGACCCTCCAGTGACGATCACGCTACCTGATCAGCCACCACCGCTCCGGCATGCTGGCCCTCTGTTCAGCTTTGAAAAGGTCTCTTTTGCCTACCCCAAAGCGGGCGTCTGGACATTGAAAGATGTCGACCTCGTGATGCATCCCGGTGAACGTGTTGGCTTGGTCGGCTTGAATGGTAGTGGAAAGTCGACTCTGGTCAAGCTCTTGATGGCAGCTGCATCAAACGGAGAACCGAGACCAACCAAGGGAGCCATCACTGGCCACTCGAAAGCACGGCTTGCTTGTTATTCCCAGCACGCCGTCGAAACCTTGGAAGCGGTTGGCCGACAAGACGCCCAGAAGACGGCCTTGTCTTACATGATGCAGGTTGACGGATGGACCGGGGACGAGCAAGCCGCACGAGGGTTGCTGGCCAAGCTTGGCCTTCGTGGGAACACGGTGACAGATGTTCCACTGGCCATGCTGTCCGGCGGGCAACGGGTCCGGCTGGCGTTGGCCGAGGCCGTTTTCTCTTCACCACAGCTGCTGGTGTTGGATGAGGTGACGACTCATCTGGATGCAGACACCATTGACGGGCTGATTGAAGCTCTCAAGTCTTGGGAAGGCGCGTTGCTCGTCATCACGCATGACCGACACTTCATGCGCTGTGTGGTCGACGGAGAAAAGATGGACAGGGACGAAGAGACAGAAGATGGCGGGGATGGCGAAGAGTCGGGTGCAGGCCCACCAGGAACCGTCTACCACGTGCGCAAGGCTGGCCTCCGCAGGCTTGAACGGGGGATGGAACAGTACGAAGAGATTGTGTCCAGATCGGTGGGCAAGCTCAGAATCTGAAGTTGATGCTTGGGCGGAGGAAGTGTAAGCGATAGCCTGTCGGCGTTACCGGCACCAGCAGCGGCTGGGGGATGGCGACAAACCTCCTCCAGGCCACCGGCCACCGGCCACCAATGAGAATCGGCAGGTCTTCCATGCGCATCTGCATCTACTTGCCTCGAGGATGCTCTCTTTCGAACCCGGCAAACCCCAACGCTCGGTCTTAACGGGACACAGTTAGACGCGCTTGGGTTAGCCAGGCACGTGCACGGCCCGGAGTTACACATTGGACCAACAACGGCTCATTGAACCGCCATCACCACCACGAACCACGAACCTGTTCCCGCTGTCTCGTCACTGTGCAGCTGGGCTGAGGTGCCTCTATATGCCGTTGCCTCTTATAAACGTCCTCTTGATCTCGATGGCGACGTGTTTGGGAAATTGGATTCGTCGGCCATCCGCGGTAGGTCAACCTCAACGCCAGATACTTCCCTCTACGGCCTTATTGCTTGCCCACGATGCGTTGCCAGCGGGCTCTCGCTCTCACAGCCTTGACGTGCTGTCACTGTCATCTTGTTCACGCCCAGCCGTCCCCGTCACAAGTTCTGGCATATACTGTCCCTGCCGGCTTTCCAACCAGTCTCTTCTCTGCCTACTACGTCCCTCCTTCACCCACTGAGGAGGTGAGTCTATGGTCTTTCTGATAATGAGGCTGCCAACTTAACCATAACCAGCCCCAGCCTATCATTTTTGATGAAACACTGAACTATACCTACCCTCTCCACCTCACAGACCCGTTCAACATTCCCGAGGAGAATGAAGACCCCATTTTCTTTCCCGCTCCCCGTTTCGCCGCCGTCAACGGAAGTGCCATTGTTGCAGACGCCCTCGACCAGATCAATGGGATCATTTCGGGCAGCGGCACCAACTGTTCCAAGTGTATCTTTGCGCTCGAGGTCGGGCAGTATGTGGCTCAGCGGGTTCCCCAGATGGTTCCAGACATGCTGGTTGACCTGTGCATCAGCACCAAGTTTGGATCCAACAACAGCTGTCATGGAAACTACGACGCCGAGAACTACGGCGCCGTCTGGGCTCAGGTGCTTGCGCTGGCCAATGTGACTGGATCCGACGGTGCATACATCTGCAATTATCTGAGCAGCAACTTCTGTCCTCGCCCACACACGCTGCCCTCGGACACATCCTCATACTTCGGCGCCAAGCCCAAACAGGTGTCTGTACCCAAGCCCAGCGGCGAGAGAGTCAAAGTGCTGCACTTGAGTGACATGCACATTGATCCCCGGTACGCGCCCGGGTCCGAGGCCAATTGCTCCAGCGGACTGTGTTGTCGGGCGAACAACCCCAAGAGCGCTTCCGGGAAACTGGAGATTTCGTCCCCCTTGTACGGCGCTTTCGCGTGCGACAGTCCTTACTTTCTCTTGACGTCGGCTCTGGAGTCGATTGGACCCTTGACCGGGACGACGCATGACAACCAAACCGATCTGGATCAATTTGCCTGGGGCATTTATACTGGAGACTTGGTGTCGCATGAAAGCCAGAATGAACTCTCGAGGAACTACACCATGTACGCGGAGTATTCCATTTGGCATATGATCAAGGCCTACCTGCCGAGTGGACCTATCTTTGCCGCTCTTGGAAATCACGACACCAACCCTAGTAAGAGAGTCGATCTGTTCCTCGAATCGATCAATTACTATGATGGCTAACGGGCAAATATCAGACGCGATCGACTCACCACATTCTCTCCCAGGGAAGCTGGGCGAACAGCAGTAAGCGAGACATCCCCGGGACAAGATATGCGAACACTGTGTCACTGACCGCGAACTTGAAAAGGTCCTGGAACTGGAACCACGTCTCCTCGCTGTGGCAGCATAACAATTGGATCAGTGCCGAGGCGGCCGACCAAGCTCGCACCCATTATGCGGCTTACAGTATCAACCATGCACGATTCCCCAAATTGAGGATCGTCACCATCAACACTGATTTCTGGTACCGCAGCAATCTCTTCAACTACATGTAAGAGGGGTCTTTTTTCATTCTGCAGCTACCCCAACGGCAGTGGCAGTTTTCACTCGCTTACACGGGGTCCAGAAACACCACCAACCCGGACAACAGCAGGATCCTTAAGTTCCTTGCGCAGGAACTCCAGGACGCAGAAGACAAAGGCGAACGGGTCTGGGTTGTCGGCCACGTTCTGTCCGGATGGGATGGCAGCAACCCCCTTCCCAACCCGACCGGTAAGTTCGGACACTTTGTCAGCGTGTAGTATTCTGAATTCTGATGATGATATCTCCTTTTTTTGTCATGCAGACCTGTTCTACCAGATCATCGACCGATATTCTCCTCACGTGGTGGCCGGCATCTTCTTCGGTCACACGCACGAGGACCAAGTGATGATCTATTACGGCAACAACGGCACGAGCCAGGACGCCGAGCACGCGCTCAACGTCGGCTGGATAGGCCCCAGCATCACGCCACTGACCAACCTCAACAGCGGATACCGCATGTACGAGGTCGACACGGGCGACTTCTCCATCTACGAGGCCTACACGTACCATGCCGACGTCGCGTCGTTTGCCGGCATCAACGCCTCCGCGACCGGGCCGGTGTGGAAGTTCGAGTACTCGACCCGCGATGTCTACCCTGTCGGCACCGATGGCGATGGCGAGCACTGGCCGGCCGATGCGCCCCTCAACGCCACGTATTGGCATAAGGTCAGCGAGGCCATGGCTGCCGACCACGCCCTCGTCGCCCAGTTCAACACGTACCAGGGAAAGGGTAGCGTCAAGAGTCCTAACTGTACGAGCTCTGCTTGTGTTAGCGCCAAGGTCTGCTATATGCGTAGTGGTAGCGTTGCCTTGGGTGCGGCATGTCCTCAGGGGTGAGTTGTCTGTCTTGTCTGTTCGTGTTCGTTCGTTCTTGTTCGTGTTCGTTCTTGTTCGTGTTCGTTCTTGTTCGTGTTCGTTCTTGCTCTTGCTCTTGCTCTTGCTCTTGCTCTTGCTCTTGCTCTTGCTCTTGCTCTTGCTCTTGCTCTTGCTCTTGCTCTTGCTCTTGCTCTTG
>NW_006912904.1:2593910-2628295 GCF_000585565.1 Capronia epimyces CBS 606.96 | reverse complement strand
TCTTGCTCTTGCTCTTGCTCTTGCTCTTGCTCTTGCTCTTGCTCTTGCTCTTGCTCTTGCTCTTGCTCTTGCTCTTGCTCTTGCTCTTGCTCTTGTTCTTGTTCTTGTTCTTGCTCTTGCTCTTGTTCTTGCTCTTGCTCTTGTTCTTGTTCTTGTTCTTGCTCTTGCTCTTGTTCTTGCTCTTGCTCTTGTTCTTGTTCTTGTTCTTGTTCTTGCTCTTACTCTTGCTATTACTATAGTACAGCACAGTCGACTAACCTGTGTATCGTGTTCTATAGGTTTGGATCCGTCCAGAGCGCGTACACGGGGAAGAACTTCTGAGGTCAAGTACACGTACAAGTACACGACACGATCTGTCAGATGGCCGGCATCAACCAGGCATGGAATCGTATATAGTATCTAGTATATTCTAGGAGTGTCTAGCCTCGACGGTCGAGACCCAGTGAGAGAAAGAATAAAAGCATTAGCATATTACATTCGACAAGTCGTCATGTCATCGAAGTTGGGATTGATTTGATTTGATTTGCATTGCATTCACGTCTAACTAACGGGTTGGCATTGCATTCGTATTTGCATTTTGCATTCGCTTTTGCATTTTGCATTCTCATACATTCATGATCCACTATCCATGATCCACTATCCATGATCCACTATCCATGATCCATGATCCATGATTCATGATTCATGATTCACCCTCTGTGGCTCGCTCGCTTGCTTGCTCGGCGCGACACAATCAATCTCAATGGAACCGTCGAACCGTCGAACTATGAAAGTTTACATGATTCAGGTCAATCAATTCAGTCAGTTCAGGTCAATTGTCCTCCAGCGCACGTCGATCGGTCCGTCTGTCAGTTAGAACCTCACCACCCCCTAACCTTAGTCAACCTAACATTCAACCCTCCCTTCGGTTTCGTAGTCGCCATACCAGCCGGCACGACGTCGGCATCCGGGTCCGCCAAGACGCATTCGTAGGCGCCGACAAAGGCAGCTACCAGGGCGCGCAGCTCGGCGCGCGCAAAGTTCTGGCCGATACAGCTGCGTGGGCCGTGTAGGAAGGTCAGGAAGGCGTAGTTGGACGATGCGGCGGTGGGGTTGAATTTTGGTTTTGGTTTTGGTTTGGGTCGGTCGAGCTTGGGCTTAGGCCGGTCATGGTCTTGGTCGTGGTCGTGGTCGTGGTCGTGGTCGTGGTTGTGACTGTCGTCGTGGTCGTGGTTGTCGTCGTGGTTGTCGTCGTGGTTGTCGCGCTGCTCCTGCTCCTGCTCCTGCTCATGATCCCCATCCCCGTCGTAGTTGATCCATCTCTCCGGCCGGAACTCGTCGGCGTCGTCCCCCCACACTGCAGGGTCTTTGTTGATGGCCCATGGCGCCACCAGGATACGCGTGCCGGCTGCCAGCGGCTGGTCGAGCAGCGTCGTGGCCTGTTTGTTCGTCCGCGCGGTCACTGGTACCGTGGGAAATACTCGCAGCGTCTCGCTGCACACGCCGTTGAGGAGGGGTAGAGACTCGAGGATGGTGGCGAGGTCGGCTGGTGTGGATGCTTGTCCGGATGCTGGTCTGGACGCTGGTCCGGAATTGGGATTAGTATCGGCATCAGCATCGACGTTGGCGTTGAGGGTAGCGTCGCCGTTGGCGTTGGCGTTGCCATTGCCGTCGCCGTCGCCGTCCCTAGGCAGAGGCAGCGCAGCGTGGATTTCTTCGCGCAGTCGTGTCTGGATGTCCGGGTGCAGACAGAGCAGGTAGATGGTCCACGTGAAGGCCGAGGAGGTGGTTTCGTGGCTAGCGGCTAGTCAGTAGGCTTTATGGTGGGAGCTTCTTTGGTATTCCTCGAAAAGAAAGATAAGGAAAAGAAAACAAAACAAAACAAAAGCCTTTCGCAACGTTTACTCTGGCAAAAAACTCTCACTCACCCGGCTGCAATGATGGTCAACAATTGATCCACTAGCTCTTGGTCGGAGAAGACGTCGGCTTTCATCAGGCTGGCCAGCGTGTCGATCGATTCCGAGTGTGAGGGCGAGTCGCCGTCACGGTCACCATCACCGTCACCGTCCGAGGCCTTGCGTCGGGCTTGAGCCTCTGCCCTCTTGTCGCGCACCAACTGCTCCGACAAGTCACGCAGCTCTGCCGCCGTCTTGTCCATCCGTCTGGCGGCCGAAGGGCAGAGCAGATTGGCCAGACGTCGACCCCCGACGATCTGCAGCGCCAGCAGGATCTGCATGTCTGAAGAAGTGCTGGTCAGGGCTTCGTACAAGCCCACGATCTTGTCGTCCGAGTTCTCTAGCGTGTTGAAGTCGCGCCCGAGCCCGGCCAGGCCGATGATGTCCAGTGTGGCTTTGGGTGCCCAATACCCGATATCTGTCACGGCGGTGATGGGGTTGTCCTTGTCATTGTCGTTGTTACTGTCGTTGCCGTTGCTGTTGCTGTTGCCGTTGCCATTACCGTTGCCATCATGGTGTGCAAAGACGGACGGATGTGGTTGATGTTGACGTCCCTTCCCAAACACCTCCGCATCGATACATTTCGTCATCTTGACCGCCTTCTCCCAGAACAGAGGATACAAGCCTTTGATCTGTCGGAAGGCGAAACTCGGCAAGCTGTGCTTCCGCTGGCGGCGGTGCTGCGCGCCCTCGGCCACCACCAGTCCGTCGCCGATAGTGCGACGCAGGATATCGCGGTGTCTGTCCGGCTTAGGGAACTCGTACGGTCGGGTGACCAGCACCTCGGCCAGGGCCTTGGCGTTGGTCAGCAGCACCGTGTCCTGGTTGAAGATACCTTTCAGCCGGATGAGCCCGTGGTTGGACATGGCTGGGTCCTTGATGAAGCGGAGATAGGCTTCGCCTCGCGGGGGTTGGAACTGTATCTTGGCGTGGCCGAGGATCGGGTGTGCGCCCTTTGGGATGCCGGTGAGCTTTAGTCTGGGTGTTGCAGATGACGATAACAATGACAATGACGATGACGCCCTGGAAGAATCATGGAAGGAAGAGGAAGAGGAAGGGGTTTCCCAGGAATGAGAAGATACATAGTCCAAGCATAGGCGAGGACGGGGGACAGGGTGGGATGTGAAAGGAAATAAAACAAGGATATGATATCGTTCGCAACGCCAACTTGAACTTGAATGCCATAAATATGAAATATTTGCTGTAATTGCACGCACCTTGGGACATGGGAGGTGTCGAAGCGGACTGAAGAAATGCGGGTAGATGGCCACCACGTAGATCACCCACAGCAGCAGATCCAGTATCACCATGGACACGAACGCCGCAGTCAGACTCGCGCTGAGCCTCGCAATGAATGGTGATGGTGATGATGATAGCCGAGGCGCTGAGACCAGAGCGACACCTTGCACCGCAGCGGACAAGACCAGCAGAAGCGGTCGGGGAAGTAAAATGTCGAAAGCCATGGTTGAGCTGAGTTTGAAGCTTGCAAGGAAGGTTCCAACGCAATAGATGTTGAGATTGAGATTGAGGTTGAGGTTGGTGTTGGAGTCGGAAGCTGGCGGAGCGGAAGAGAGGGCGAGCCGATTGAGAAGGAATGGAATCAATCCGTCTCGTCTTGTGGGGATGGGATGATCCAAGATGCTATATCAATAGGCAGACATCAACTGGTACCGCGGCGAGGGCGAGGGCGAGGATGTAGAATCTCAGAGACACCCGTTGGCTTTCATAACGGTGCTGCCTGTTCACTGTTCCCTGTTCCTTCCCGATCAACTGCAGTATAGATGTTACTATAGGAAGTACTCCGTACAGACCGGGGAGAAACAGGGGATCCCAGAAACAGCAGTAGCCATCAACAGCCAATAATTCGTGTCGGACAGTAATACGATATACGATATACGTACCAGGTTGAGGCCCCTAAGCCCTGTCGCAATACGTAATACGGAGTACGAAGCACCACGTCGGGACTGGTCAAAGGGAAAGCGAGAGGGAACCGGGGGACACTCTCGGCCATTGGTAACACTAACACCACTAGTTACTAGTTGCTCCAGACGGTGAGTTGGTGAGGATGAGGATGGCTGTCTCGACGTATAAAAGGTACCCGGTCGAGTCCGTGTCGTCAGGTGCCAGGTTCCCCAGGGATGTCTGTCGATGCTCGTATATGTATCGATATCCGGAGACAGGACGGATATGGTATCTCGCGCGAGGTGTGGTGGGCTTCATGAAGCCGAGGTCGGTTTCAATTGGAGACGTGACGTCTAAGCAGCGAAGATGCCTAAGCTCACACTGTCTGTCTGTATGTATGTATATTCTCGGTGAGGCTGGTCTTGGTCTGTTCGACTCCCATTTCCATGCCTTTCCAAAAGTACTGGCAGTGGCATTGGCATATTTGAAGAGATACGAGACGAGCAATCCCGCAAGACTTGTGCTCTCACCTCCCTGGCAACAGCGGGAAGCTCGCCCACCAACCCCAGATGAGGCCAGCTGATATCAACCTACCTACCTACCTACCCGCCCCACTCGACTGTTGGTCGGACACGACAATCACCAACGCAACTCACCAACTGGGTTCGGGCCGTCCCAGAGTCTGATCCGCCACATATACGCACGACCGCGTCTCACCTGGTCGCAATGAAAGACGGTGCGTCTGTACCGGTCGAAGACGTCGATGGACATGCCCGTGGTGCCGTAGTTGGAGCGGTAGGGCTGAGACCGGGTGTAGCTGCTCCGGCGCAACCGTCTCCACGAGACCCGGGACGAGGCCCTGTCCTCATTATACCGCACATGGGACAACGTCATGCGCACCAGTCCTTGCTGGCCCGACAGGTGCGTCGTCTTCACCCGGAGGAGCACCTTGTCGTCGGGCTCGATCAAGTATATTCGGCACGTCTCGTGTTCGGCAATCCGCTCGTCGAGATACCATGTTCCTTGCGGTTCGCGCCATAGATCCCTCCTAAAGGCGACGGCCATCAAGAACACCTTTCAATCCTCACCAAGGGCCCAGGAAATTGGTCGTGAAGAACCTTCGGACTGTGCGCCCGCGCCCAAGTCCAAGTCAAATCTTAAGATGTCTTGTCTTGTCTTGCCCGCCACCCTACTACTGGTATGAATCTCTTTGCTGGCAGCCTGTCTGAGGCACCCTTGACCTTGATCTTGACCTTGATCTTGACCTTGATCTTGACCTTGATCTTGACCTTGATCTTGACCTTGACCTTGACCTTGTATAGTATTGCAGCCAGGTGGGACGCCAGGGCGTCTATATGTAAACAGATTGATTGGGCTTCGACGATTATATCTCCTGGAGGGCATGCACGCTTCGTCTCAGACTGCAATGGATTCTCATGAGAGAGGATGTAGAACTAGACGGGAATCTTCCTCTTCTTGTTCATCTTCTTCTTATATTGCATCTTCGTTCTCGCTCTCGCTCTGACTCTGGCTCCCGTTTTCATTTCAAACGCGCCCACAAACATCGATCGCCTATGGCTTAGGCTGATGATGCAGGCTTGAGGATATTCCAAACGGCCTGATGCTGGTGCTGTTTCAAGACTAGATGGCCCACACTGGAGACTGATAAAGGTGTTTTGTTTTTCCCCAGCATAATATAGTGGCATTAGAGAGAGCAGACAAACGAACATCAACGGTGTGACTAACAACCAAGCACCATCGAGTCCGAGTCCGAGTCCCATGTGGTGAGAAGACATGATTTCCTGGTGTACTTTGTGACCACAATTGGATGATTGTGCGTTTGAACCCATGATTGGTAATCCCAAGATCCATGTGCAAGCTATCTTCTGGTCTGCGTTGGAGTGCCTCTTCCTCTTGCACCACATAAAACATTGATATATCAATGGACCGGGTAAGATCCTTCGTTTGCCCATGACAATCTATGTCGCAACAACCAAGACAGGTCTTTCAAAGACACCGAGCCTTACTTAAAGGACAGCCACCGCACCTAGAACAACAGCACCCAACAATCCCCAGCCAAGGCTGAGCATGGCCGCCCCATTGCTATTGTCGCTGGCACTAGTGGCCGACGCCGAGGCAGAGGAACTGCTGCTAGCCGAGTTCGCGGATTCGGATGCAGTCGCAGTTGCAGTTGCACTGCTGGACCCAGACCCAGACCCAGAGTCGTCGTGGTGTCCGGTCGACTGATTGGCAAAGGTATATGCACTGCCAGAGAGCGGGGTGGCACTGATACCGGTGCCGTTCTTGCACGACGACGGTGATTCGGCGGCGGTCGAAGAGAATTGAATGTCCGCACACTATAATACGAACACAGACCGTGGCATTGGTTAGAATCTCATGTCATGTCGTCGATCGCGGTTCAACTTCAACTTGAGCCGGGGGAAAGAGAGAGACAGCAAATGACAGGAAGGATTGATGAAATGACGTACGTTGTAAAGCCCACCGCCCGAGTGAGCATTTGTGATGACCTGAAGGGTGGCGTTCGTGCCGTCGGTGATGTTCAGGTCGGCTGGGACCGGGACGGCAGCCAGACAGAAATCGCCCGGGCCGAATTCATGGATGGTGGGTAGAATCTCATAGTTGAACGAGGATCCCACGTCGTTGCCGATGGCCAGCAAAATCTGCACCAGGTTCTCCGTGTGGCCCAAGTTCATGGCCACGGGGATCGACGTCGGCGAGACCAGCGTGCGGTTCTGCGTCTGCCCGTACCCGCCGCAGGGGAAGCTGGCCTGGTTCTCGTCGTCGGAGCTGCGCGGAGGTGGAAAATCGAGGGCAAAATGTGCAGACGACAAGAGTGGGAGGGCGAGGAGGACGGACAGTACAGATTGGGGGATCATCTTGACCAGAGTCCAGGGTACAGAGACCTCCGATCGAGTGCGTGTGAGGGTCGCAGCAAAAGACACGAGGACGAGGCCGGCCGAACAAGTCAGATGGAGGAAAAGTACAGAGATGAGATGAGATGAGATGAGATGAGATGCCATGAAGGAATATAATGGAGACCATCGCGGCCTCTTATACCAAATATTTCATTCGACCTACCGAGCGTGATGCCAGGCGGGCATGACTCTTGGCCCGAGACCCTCACTGGCGCCCTGGTCTGGGCTCGCGGGACCCCGATCGTTTCTGCAATTAATAGTAGTACTGTACAGTGTAGTATGCACACTGGACAGGAGGTGGGTTGGGAAATGAAATGCATGCCAAGCTGGGTGTGGACTTCTGGTGCCTGCCAGACAGGGGTGGTCTAGTATCTAGTATGTAGTTATCTCCATGATGGTCTAGAAAAAAGAGACAGGAGACATGGACTACACTGGCATAACGTCGAAAATTGTACGTACTCCATCCGTACTGACGGTCGAACTCGAGGGGGAGAGGCACACAGGGTCATTCATGGGAATGGGGAATATTGTCGAAAACGTGCTCAAGCCCAAAGGCCAAGCTCCGGTGTCATGACAAGGCTGGCTTGGCCGGGCCGGGCTACTCTTGGCATGAGCAAGTTTCTGTTCTTCGCCGTCAGGGGGAAAGGATATGTATGTACTACTCCGTACTCTGTACATGTATGTGAACGGAGTAAGAAAGGATATGTGATATGTATGTAATACGGATACTCTGTACATGTACATATGTGTACGGAGTAAGTAAGGACATTGTATGGCCTAAGCTTAAGGTGCCCCTGATGTCGGTCTTGTTACTCACTCCCTACCCCGTAATTACCAGACCCGACATACAACGTTGCATGGGCAGGGCAGCCTTGAACTATACTGCTCATGTGCCGCGCGGGCCAAATACAATGGACAAGGCTGAGAAGGTCAAGATCAAGAAAAGACAAGGGACAAGGCTGAAAAGGTCAAGATCAAGACTAATTGCCCCTTTATTTCCTATGTACGGATAGGCATTGCAGGCACCGGAGAGAGCCGACTTTGGTATTTGGTATTTGCAAGCCACAGCCACAGCCACAGCCTTCCCCTGCTCACCACTGCCATCAATATCGACTCGACGCAACGCAGAGAGAAAAGAGAACACACAGCCACAGTCTTGGTTCTGTCAATATCGACGCAACGCAGAGAGAAAAGAGAAGACACCAGCCTGGTCCATTCCAACACTCCGACCCGTGCCATCTATCCTCCCCATCCAACCAAGGGTCTGATACTCGTTCACCCATGGGCACAACTTGTGGTCGGTCTCAGTCTCCGCTGACTACCTTAGCCACCGAGCTTCAGGAGAGGATGGCTGGCACTGTTTGACCGTTGCAGTTGCACGCTGGACACACCGACCGAGCTTAGCTTCATGTCTTTCCTCCCTTTCACCCGTACGTCCATCAGTCCATCAGCGTCAGCATGCATCTGTGTCAACCGTCAACCGTCATTCCAAACGATAGTTTCTTCCGGTTTCTGGGTCCCTGTAAGGATACTCAGGGTTCAGATATTCTTCTATCTCGTCCTCCACATCAAAACCGTGGTCAGGGTGGCTGGTGCGAGTGTCCTGGTAAACAACTTGACGGCTCATGCTCGCTGTGGCGTGTCCCATGCTAGATCCTGCACCGCCATCGTCAAACGGACCCTCATTCTCATCCTCATCCTTGTCCTCAGCCTTGCCCTTACCCTTGTCCTTATCCTTTTCCTCAGCCTTGTCCTCATAATACCGTCTCAACCTTAACTCCTCATAATGCTGTCTCAACCTTAACTCCTGATAAGCCTCCCGATCCAGCTCTCTGATACGGGCCTGATGCTTTCGTAGTGCATGCGAACGATCTACGCCCATAAATTGTGGGTATTGTCGCTTGACTGTGTCGGTATACTCTTTGGCATCTTCCAGCTTGCAGTTGTTGCACAATTCATCTCCCTCTTCAATCTCAGGCTCTGGGTTGTCTGTGGGATCCGAACACGGGTAAGGGTTACAGTATTCAATTTTGCTCTTCGGGTCCCCTAAGATAAGCTCCTTGCACCTTCGGCACCCTTCATAAACAATCATATTTTGACACATGGTTTCTTGTTTTCTGATTTCCTTGTTGAAAATCTCGTGGGTTTGTTGCAGCAGTTGAAGAGTGATCCGGGATGGGTTCTGCTTGCTGGTGTGCTGTCTTTCTGGTCCGATTTCGATGCCTTTGAGACAACGATATGCCTTGGAAGTTGGGCCATATATATACCTCTACTTTCTTGTCCCTTCACTGTCTCGTTGTAGGAGGCAGTCACGGCTCTGTTTGCCGTCGAAAGTCATCTAGGAGATGTGACTTGGACAAGAGATTAGAAGCTGCGACTGTGAAAGGTCCCAACCACAGACTGATGCCGGCAAGCAGCCTTCTGGACAGGGTATTCATTGTTGAAAGTGCAGGCCGAGGAGTCATGTCACCCGCAAACAAGCCCAGAGTCGATGTTGTGGAACGTCGAAGCTGGTTGAAGAAGTACTGCAAAGGCATCCTACCACTCCTCCTATCAACGCACTGTCAGTCATAGCCGCATTCGCATTCGGTTTTCAACGTCTTCCTCGACGAGACTGGCATCTGTCTTTCCCTTGAGTCGGTTGGTGACAAGGTGGCTCCTCCCTGAACAACTCCCACTTCAGACGGTGACATGCCCTGGCCTTTATGGTCACGAGCTCGCTTTCTTTCCTCTTGCTTTGTTCCCGTTTACTTCACTCGGATCTGCTCTGGTTTGCTTTGAGTCGGATATTGTAATTCTGACTCCAGCCTTGCCGTGCTTGGCTATGATTTGTGATATTCCAACCTCAGCCTTGTCCTAACTTGCCGTGAATTGACCTGTCCCGACCTCAGCCCTGCCCAGCACAACTAATGATCCCTATTCAGTTCCTGCCATGCTCATGTTTCTGCTCACACTGCTCACAGTTGTCTCGATAGTAATCCATCCATGTATGCCGGGGGACGACACCAGATCTACATTTCCCAAAGAAACCCAGAGCCGGAGCCGTCTTCGTTGCAGCTCCTCTTCGGACCGTGTTTGCGTCGGAGTTCTGACTTCGTGTCCCTTGGAGCTGGTAGGTGCGCTCGGCTTCAAAGCATAAGGTCTTGAAGCTGTGGTCGTCGCCAATGAGTTTTCCGCAGGTAGCACACCATCGGCGCGTGGATCCGATTTGGCACATTGCAACAAAGGCAAAGCAGGTCAGTCAGGATTTTCTCGGACTGAACAGGGTCGTGGACAGGTGGACAGGTGGACAAAGGGCGTGCAAGGTGTGGGAGATAGCTTTGCCAAAAAGGAAACGTTCATGGAGATTCTCCACCACCGCCGGGTGAGGGTTCGAAATGGCAAAGAAACGACCTGCGAACAGAGAAATAAACGCAACAGAACCGACTGATGGGTCTGCACCAGGAGAGGAGAAAAGAGGAAACGGGAGCAGTCTCAAGTGAAGCCCGTCGACACCCATGCAGCAAGTTCAGCGTCTAGCAAACACCCTGATCTCCATCTCCCTCCACTCCGGGGAGCATGTGCGTGTTCCAAACAAACAGAAACCTCAGCCTCGCGAGCCCGATCAAGGTGAACCCAGCCGCCCAATATCACTAACTCATCTTCTTGATGTACGGAGTACCTCCACCTCACTTACAGTCCTGGCCAGGCACGCGTTTTGCACTATGGCGACATTCTCTTTCATTCTACACGTCTTCCCATGGAGAACCCTAACTGTCAAATATAGATACATCTGTAAAAAGCGCCAATTCCGCAAGGGTACACTAGTCTCCAGAGACACAGAACAAACACGTATTCAACCACCACATTCTATGGCCTCGATCTAGCAAATCCATTTCTAGCCTGTCGGGGGAAACTCGCCACTCATGACTCGCCCAAGGGCTAAGTGATGCTGTCTCCGACATAAATCACTCCGAATCGCTAGAAACCAGATATATCAATCATGACACGGACGCTTGGCTTTTGCCGCGACTTTTCGAAGACGAGGACGCTTTTTTGGCCGGCTTTTGAGCCTTGGTCAGCACCTTTGGACTCGGCTTCGGCTTCTTCCCCGTTGTCTTCTTTTTCTTCTCTCCAGGAAGGTCCTTGGCGTGGAGCTTAAGCTCAAACTCAGCCAGTGTAGACGGCGACGCGGTAGGATCCTTGCCCAGACGGTCCGCCAGCTCCAAAGCCGTTTTCGTCAATGTCGTGACGTCCGTCGGCGTCAGGGGAGGGGGTTGCAGCAAAGACCGCTCAGAAAGGCAAAGTTCTTGCCGCGTCGCCTCAGTGCCGGTCAATGTGACATGATCCAAGCAGAACTTGACGGTCTCATGATTTCGTTGCTTCCCAGCAGAGTCCACATCCAGGCCGACGGCGATCTCGCGGGAGTCAACATCCATGACATCGACTGTGCGGAGAATGTACGCAATCGACTCTTTCTTGGTGGCCACGGTCTGAGCGACATGCTGTTGTTGAAACGTCTTTCCTTGCTTAACAGCACTTTCCACCTTATCAGCGATTCCTTTCATCCTGTCATCCAGGGGCAAGGTAATAAATGGTTGGAAGAGCCAGTCAGTAGGCTCATCGGCCTCTGCTCGTGAGAAGTATCCCTTGATGGTACGGAGTAGAGATGTATAGTGTTGGTTCTTCTCGGATCCTCGATACAGAAGGTCCTGTCTGAGCTCCTGGGTGACTGTGACATCCACGTCACGACTCGGGCAAAGAATGGTAAATGATTTTTGTTGGTGCACGGCCGAAATCTTGGCGATGTTCAGCGGGGGTCTTTTACCCTCAAGCGAATCTCCTGAGGTGACAAAGGCTTCAAATGTAGGCCAATATTGAGAGTGCGGTCCGTTGTATATCGGAGAGAACTCGAGTCGGAGAGTGACACGGGCATCGGGATCAATATCCTTCGCGGTTGTGGATGTACCCTGGTTCCACTGCTTAATGAGTGCAAGTTGCTGGACCAGATATGGGATCTGGCTGGTGAGTGATGGGGTTGGAAAGGTACTTGGGGCATTCGAGTTGACCGCGCCTGACACCCGTTCGTTTCCAGCTGCGCTCTTCAGATGGAGTGATGGCCCCTTGGAAAGCACATCGGCAGATGCTTCGCTTGCCTTGCCAGTGTTTTCCATGTCCTCACTCCTATCCTTCGACTTGCTCACAGACGGTGATGGCGATTCAACCTCTGATCTCGTTCTTGTATGGGGAATCCTAGCCTGTGGCGGCTCTCGGAACAATGCCTGGCCAAATTTTGCGGTTGTATGGTAGTGTAACTCATGCCGCGGCTTCGGCTTCTTGACCATGCTGGCGGCATTGAGCCAATCCCGGATTCTGCTGAGCATGGTATCCAGTAACGTTATGCGTTCGTTATCAGGATGGCGTGTACGCGGAGGTGGAGTGTCAATGGCAGAGTTGACGAAACGAGTCCATGGTAGCTGCAGGAGGCCCCTAGAAAACTCGGCGGGGCTGGGAAACGGCTGAAGAGAGCTTGACTCCTTACTCTCCGGTGGCCATACTTCAATTTTATGGGGATCATCTTCTGTTTCCACTGCGAGCCGGATCACGCGATGAGCTTGTTGTGACAAACGATGATTTTCGTTGTGGACAATCTTAATGTGATCAGATGTTAAAGCAATCTGCACATCAAACCTTTGCTGAACGGAATCCAGGAACGGTCTGACGAGGTGTTTCAGGGCTGGATCTCGGTAGGTCTCGGCCATGGCTCCTCGAAGTGGTACCATGATGGGTTGAAGATCCTTCACCACACGCGAAATCCGTGCCAGCGCGGCCGCGGCATTTGCAGTGGTGCCGGCAACTCTGATCCTAGATTCCCGTCGAAACAAGTCGATCTGGACATCGAGTTCCTCTGCGATTCGCTTCAATGGCTGGCCGCGGTCTTTCAGAAGGTGATCGAGTTTGGCTTCATCTGGGACATAAAGGCTCAAGCTCCGCTGTCTCTGCTTGGAGCTCTTTTCCGTCACAGGAACGGTGAACCCCCAGACCTCTTCAACCAAATATTTGATCGTGTCCGGCTTGTTCTGTCTATTGACACGGTGGAAGGCATCGGTTGACAATGACTTCTTGCGCTTGTACGCGATATAACGCCTCATCTGGTCGAGTTTGAATCCCTGGGCCAAACTTGATCGGAGTATTTCCCACTCCTTGACCTCTAATTGCCCGCGCTTTTTCTCGATGCCCGAAGACCGGACGACTTGCTCGATGTTCGCCATCAAATCTTGTATGCTCAGCGGTGCTTGCTCCGAGGCGAGTGATTCCTGCACGCTCACCCTGGCTTTGTTTTCTTCATCTTTCGGGACCTGTGGTATGCGGCGGTCTCGGGATGGAAGAATCAGCACCTCCGCCGGCTTGCCCAAGGAATTGACTCCCAGATTGGCCGTCTTGCTCGGACGCCATCGTCGAAAGCGGTAGGATCTCTCCGCGACTGGTTCGGAATTGGAGGTGCTCGAGGACAGGTCAGTGTTTTCCGGTTGACCTCCGTCCTGATGGTCATTGTCGTCGTCTTGTTGGATTTGAACTGCTGAATGACCCCATCGCCGGCCTGATACAAAGGTGGAAGGATACGAGGGAGCCTCCAGAGGGCCTCTGTCGGTCAACAGTCTTCGCTGGCATCTGAGGCAGACGTGGGACAATCCGGCCGTACGTGCTAACATATAGACGTTGGAATCAGGGCCATGAATATGGAACGACCGCTGGAGGCTAGGTGGGGGTTTCCGAGTTGGCGACTAGCATAGAACAGCAGCCCGATACTGCTACTATCACAGTAAATGCCAACTGGCGCAGGCTTGTCCGTCGACGATGATGGTGGAATCGGTACCACTGCAGCTTGAACTTGACTGGGTGAAGATCAAAGTTGCAAGGGCCTCCAAGAGGCTTGGCGGCAGCCGATGGGCCTGCCAGTGAGCTTCAGCCTCGTCTCATCCCGAGAGGCAGCCTTGCGCCGGCTGCCCGACGCGCACCGCGAATACGATAAAGATACCCGGCACACAAATTCTTACGAGGATGGTCTCTTGTATACACCCCACTATATTTCATCTTTAATTTACCTGGACCTGCCAACTGCGTAGATCATCCCTCAGCTCAAACTCGGTGCGCTCATGGAACTCCGGGCGATTCCGCCGTCGGTGTTCCTGCTGGCTGGCGTGCACCTGCTGATCTATGCTTGACCGTCCACTGACCGTGTTCATCTGGTTCGGTTGGACCTGCGGTGATTCCATACTCCTCCCTCTTCGATGACCACGGGTTGCCGGTTGCGGGGTCACCTGCTGGCCCGGAGTGGTCGGCCTGGTGGTCTCGTCGCTGGAGCTGCTGAGCATGCTCGCTTCTCTCGGATTGGATCTGGAGTGCTGATTCGACTTGGGGATCGCAGGGACTTGACCTCCGTCTCCTCCTGCAAAGATATCTTCGACTAGCTTGTCAGGAGGAAGCTCTCCTCCTTGACAAGCCCAGCTGGCGGCCAATGTCCGTCGGTAGAAATCCTGGGCCTCGGACAGTTCTCGAGTTTTACTGTTGATGCTGGGGATGTCATCTCCTTGTCCCACCTCTGCGGATAAGACTCCTGCAATCCCTCCGATCACCATGGCGGACCTGAGCGGAGGCGCGATGAAATTGGTATCGCCCTCGGTCTGTTTCATTTTAATCCCAATCTTCAAAGTGCTGTTGACCTTGCTGTCTTGTAGTAGGTACCTCCTCGTGATGGCTCCATCATCGCCCTCCTCTTGCAGATCGCGATCGCCGACTTCGTCGGGCGGGTGAGCATACTCGGCAAGGTTGAGTTTCACGTTTCCCAGATGGACTCGACTTCCTCTTCCGCCTTGACTGAACTCTTGCAAGACCTCAAAATGTAGGCTTCGTTCTTGTAGCATGCCACTTTTGTCGACGGTGAGGCGAACCGAGAATTCCTTGGTGTAGTCCCATGTTGCCTTGTGCTCAACGATGGAGGCCTTATCCGTGCGGCCACGATGTTCTGCGGCACTAGAGGACGCGATGTGCCATCGGACGTCGGCAGTTCCGTAGATGAGAGGGATGTTGGTCAGGTCGATGATGCGGAGGGTAAGATCGAACTTGGGCTGGATACGCCAGATTCAGTCAGTGCACATGCTTGCAGTTTAGGATAGACAGAACATCGTACCTTTCGATTCTTCGGCACTGTAAAGGTGAGGTTGTTCAGCGCTTGCTTCCGCAGCATGATCCTCGCGGGGATTGCGCAGGGCCCATGATGGGGGAAAGAGAGAACTCACCAAAGGCCTGCATGGTGGCAACGTCACTTATCAGTGGTTCAAAGCGAACACGCTCAGACTCTCAGTGGATTCCATCCAGTTCCGGTCTGAAAATTGACGCAGCATTGCGTACTGCGCACGCGAGGAGGGGGATGGCGATAATAGCACAATAGTGCCCTCAGCACTGACAGGAGTGGGACGCAAAGATACATAAACTGGCGCCTGGACCATCGCCGGCCACTTGGGTGGTTCGCGGATGGTTCGGTTGAGGGGCTCCTAAGGCTAAGGGGTCTGGGATCGGTTGGCTGGCTAATAAGGCTGGTTCACTGGTGTACGGTTGACTTTATTAGGCTTCTTCGGCCGGCGATCGATGTCTACCTCTTAGGTGCCTCTTGATTACCCCCTTAGTCAGCTACAAAAGCATGCCAATGGGAGTCAACGGAATGAGGTTGTCTCGAGGCTATGTATCTCTCCTTACAGTTCCAAACACGCTCCCAAACCACAAATCTAATGGCCCTTGCTAGTAATAGAACATCTAATAGTAGTGGGCGCGCCGGCCTAGAACTTATGCACTTCTTCCTTCGTGTACCCTAGCTCCTTCAGAACGCCTCCGAGGGAACCCTGGGTCCAGCCAAAGCCACCTTTGGCGCCAGCGACACTCTCAACCATGGGCGGTGGGCCGCTGACCAGCACCTTGGTTTGGCCTCCAGTCGATCTGGGTGGGATCACTTTGCTCAGAAGCTCCTTGGTCACGTAGCCCTTCTCATAGAGGCCTTCGTTTTGGGGTGTGGTTTTGCTGACGGTGTAGAGTCGGGTGAAGCGACCGGGATACTTCTGGGCCAGTTCGTCGAATTCATTCTTCAGCAGAATGTCCTCTTCGGAATTGTTGGCATAGACGAGGGCAATCTTGGTCTTGTCGTCCGGGTTGTTGAGGATGGCCCTGGTCAGCTGATAGAGGGGAGTAATACCCGAGCCTCCGGCAATTAAGGTCACCGCCGAGAACTGGTTGGGCTTATAGTCGAACTCGTGCAGCGGCTTGAACAGGAGCGTATCTCCAGGCTTCAAGGAGTGCATCTTGCCGGATCCCTTGCCATTGGGGTATTTTTTGACCATGAATGTCACGGTGCCGGCTTGATCTGTGGCATTCGGTCAGTACGCCCCCTGGCAAAATGTAAACAATGACATACCATTGTCGCTAATAGGCGTGTAAGGTCTGAAGACGGGAACCCATGCGCCTTCAGGTGTATGTCTGGTGAGAAGGGATGCTGCACGAAGGGTCGGTCAGTGGCACAACTTGTGCGTTCATCCTGTGGGCAACCATACTGATAGGGGGAAGGCCAGTGATAGATTGATCGTCGGGCAGCGCGAAAGTCAGTCGTCGAACATTGTGGTTGACGCTCTCGGCGCTTTGCAGCTTGAGCTCGGTGAATCCCTTCCATTGCACCTTCTTCAAGGCTGCCTGAGAGTCTGAGGGCAGAGACTCGGCATGTGCTGTGCTGAAGAAGAACGAGGTGGTATTCCAATACTGGTGGCCAACGTAGGCCACACTCGCTCCGGCGGCAGCGGCCCCGGCTACCTTGAGTGAAGGGCGGAGGTATGCAGCCATTTTAGCTCGACGGTAACTAAGCAAAGAATGAAGTCAAGGTTCAAATTCCGTCAAAGAAACTTCTCATACAGTTCACTCTTGAGCGAGTTGTCGGCGGGCACTCTCTGAGTGATAAGTGTGCGAACAGTTGAAGCTCTCAACAAATCGACGGAAGAAAGGACGACGTATGTACGGAGTACCTCAGACTGCAAGGAGCAATTCCGTGCCGGAGTTAGTAAGGGGAGGGTCCAGTGTCGGAGCCCGGTTGCACCGACGTCCAAAAGCTTTGAGCAGGGCGAAATGTAGCGTGAGCCTTGAGGCACTCACCTAGAAGTGAGCACTACTGGCACTGGGGCCCCTTAAGAGGCTCCTTACGACCGTCGCCGACGCGGAGGCAGCAGTCGCCGGGTGACGCCTAGTACTAAGCAGTGGCACTATGTCTTCGGCTTCTAAAAATACCGAGTCCCCTCTTGGCCCAGGCCCAGCTCAACGAAAGTACGAAGTACGTTTAGTATACACCTTCGCCCTTTGCGTGGCTGGTCCAGCTATAGATTCTCAAGGAGTCGTTGGCGTCCTCTTGGTTTTGCTTGCTTGGAGGTACTTACATATGAAAGAATGACCTGGGACCCTCGCTACCCAAAACCTCAGCCTCGTAGGCCGCTTTCTAAGGACACACTCCTAGCCGTTCATCAAAGCACCCTCACCGTCGAGTGAGCCCCTACGCTCAATTGATGTGAAAATCAACAGTCTCCTGAACATGCCGGAACAATCTCTTCAGGCCTGTCTTTGTCAAAGGAGCCCACCAATTGTCCGCCGTTTGCGTCTGTGTGTGTATAAGCTAGAGCTCAAATATCAATCGCAAAACTTTTGAAATATTAGGGAGCATTCCCCAGCCTCATCTACAAGCCTCCACTGTCTAGTCTATATAGTCAGGGTGGCCCCCTGGCCCTAATGATAGAGAACGGGGATTTCGTCGACCCTACTTGGAGAAAAACGAGCTCTTCTTCACATTGATGAGATATTGACGGACCAGAAGATGGATTGCATTATTATACGCCCAACTTCCACTCATGCGTTTTTCGTCGTGGCCTGCGAGAGACTAAGTGTCACTTGCAATGTCATCTGTATGACCAGACGCCGGATGACTTGACCCGGAATGGCAGTCAATTGACATGCATAGACCGCAATTCCTCTCCATGCAACACACCAACAGAGGGTACATGCACAAAGACCTTCTGTGTCTCTTCTGCATCCACCTCTTGCATCATTGTTCTGACCACATCATCCCGTCCCCGATCCATAGTACTCCGTACTCATCGAGGAGACTACTCCCAGTGCGAATTCTGGAGACCGCAGGTGATCCCTGCTAGATCATGATTCTCTTGAGGAAAGGTCGACAAGCGGTCATCGATACGAAGTCCCGGGCGCCCAATCCTGTGACTCAGGAGTACAACCGTTGACGCAGTCAAGAGGCGCGGTAGATGCTCGGAGGGGTGCACGACACTAGACTTGGTGAAAAAAACGGTTGATCGGTTCCGCGGCAGCTGGAGGAGGTCGTGACCCCAAGACGTTCTCGTATCATGACGGACGTTCAGTCAAGTACGGAGTACTGGGTGCGAACAAGAGGAGTGTCTGATGGCTGATGGAGGGTGTTTGGTTCTTTTCCACGTGACCCTCGGGCAAACCCGAAGCCAGCACGGCGATCCGTTGCTTGACAGACCCAACACAGCCACACTACGGCGCTAGAGTACCTATACATATCCGTAATACGTATATGCCCAAGAACGGCCACAGCCACAGCCACAATCGCAGCCATCGACCCGTTCTCGATCAGCACTGACATGGAAACACCGCAGTCCCACAGCTGCATCTCATTTTTTGACCTGCATCATCTAGCAGGGCCGTTGTCCCCATCGTCCTTGTTTGGGACATACTGTCTGAAACATGCACCACATGGGTCCAAACGCAACAATCGGCGGCTGCTGAACCTTGTATCTTGGTCTCTTTCGATGGCAGCAATAGGGTTGCATACTACGGAGTACTGTCTGTCACATGATGTTGGGCGATAGCAAGTCGAGGGGCCGCGTGTCCAATAAGCTGGCATAGCAGGGGTCTTTGCCTGGTGTGCCACACACTTATCCACTGCCAACGACCAATGCATTTGCAGAAGTGCCTTCCGACCATGACACCTCAGCTCTCTCCCGCCAGCTAAGCCGGGCGGATTTGTGACCAACAGCCAAGATATGCCAACGACTGGTCATGCTGTCGTTATCATCTTCCACTCATCAAAGACCTAACTTCGGGCGGGACGACCTCGAGCTGGTCTAAACGGATCGCTGCGTATTCTGTACTGTTCCTGCGCAAACTAGAATTCTTTGAAACACGCGAGTCGTACCACTTGCTCGGGTCTGCAAATGACATTGTCGGTGGTGTAGGGTCCCCCTCCCTTTTGAGACGGCGGCGAACCAGTTGGGATGACAGCGGCGACAGAAGCGGCAGACACTAGGCATGCTTCTACGAGTGCGCCAACTGCGTGCACGGTAGAGGACTTGCCTCCTCCAGCCTCCGACAATGGCAGATGATGCTACGGATGTTGTGGTTTCAGGAATCCAGGAGAGCCGTTGACTTTTGCCCTCTTGAAGTCTTACTAGGGCCTGTCTATGGTGCTAGGTCTCAGGAAAGGTTGATTGGGAGGTCCGAGGACCACCCCGAACCATAGGATACACTTATCCGCGAGAGAAACGAGGTGCTAGGATTGGGGAATAATCCCATGTCTTCTGTTGTCCCAGGAGCTGGGTAATTTATTCCTTCTGGAAGGGAAAATCACCGTAGTCACGCTTCTTTCGGGCACAGCCGTCGTTAACAGGCGGCTTCTGAAGGCACCTGGCACCGGGACCGTTGGATGCGCTGATCGAGACGCCACTCAATGTCGGCAGACCAGGGTCTGGGGGAGGTGGATCGTGGGCGTAGGGCGAGGCGGGTACAAATTTCGCGCATAGGGAGGGGGTTTGACGAAATCTTGGTCAAAACTGATATTGGCAATCATCACAACGTGCGCCTAAGCCAACGTGGGTGGTTTCGAGAAGAATCGCTGCTGGAAGCGGCCACCAGTAAGAGGCCAAAGTTGGACAAAACCGGACAGACAGGGAGCAAGGACCAGGGGGGGTCAGGCTGCTGATCTTGCATATGCAGGCTAATTCTTTTTTCTGGCGTTGCGTTGCAGCTGGGAGGGAACAGGAAGGGAAACCGGCTGAACTGGAACATGCCACAGCCGTGTCATGGAGCGGCCAGTCAGGTGGCCTCGCGGGTTGAACGGCTGAACAAGGAAGTTGTCGAGGGTGCAGTAGCGCAGATGCACCGTGCAGCTGTAGCGCAGGAATTGTGTAAGTTTGACGATGGCAACGGAGTAGGAGAGACAGGCGAGGCAAGGGCGTGGAGATGTGTGGACGCTGTCATTTTGGTTAGTTTGGTCAAGAGGAGTATCATTAGTAGGAGGAGCATGCTATAGTATGGAATAGGGATACAGGAGGACAGCTTGACGGGGTGGATGGATGAAGCAACAATGAGCCGGCAACGGCAATGTGAGGGCGCAGTTGCAGGGGGGGAGCAAGGCGAGGCCGACGGAAAGCGAAGAACCGCGGGTGGTGATGATGATGCGTGCAGACAGGTACGGAGTACGTATACGGAGTCTTAGTGCACGACTATTCTAGTACGCACTCCAGCTCGCCTGCGCCGGCAGAGGCTGTGACCTGCAACCTGCACCCTGCAACCTGTGACCCGCATCGCTGTCGCCTCCTCCGCCTTCGCCTTCCGGCCATCTTCCACCGCAGTCTGTAGGTAAACTTCAAGGTGATTACCACTGCTACCACTGCTACCACTGCTACCGCTGCTAATTACACCTACACCTATCGTTCGAGCATGTCACCACTGCCCCCCGCTGACTCCGACAGGTCTTGACTCCTCCGCCCACTGCACACTGGCACGGGCACTGCAGACCTGATCCGCCCAGACCTCCAGGCTGCTCGACCGGGCCCCATCCAACTGCATATCGCCTACTGCGCCTGACCGGCCAGGTCCCATCTTTAGCTCTCCCACCACCCACCTATCACTTCCTCCCATGACCTCTTTTCTCCCATCCTCTTGATATAAGGTACGGCTCTCTCCTGCTCGACTCTCTCCTTGCCCTTTTCGTCATCCCCGCCTGAATCCGCCCGCCGCCTCTCTCCCTCGAACCCTTCCCTCCATCAACACCTCCCCCCCAACCCTATATCTCTACAAGGCGCGCAAGATATCCCTCGTGGGACTACCGGGATCAGACCTCTATCTCTTGGCCTTTACTCTTACTTCCTCTCGTTATATTGTCTTCTCTGCTTCTTCTTATCCCTCGGATGTCCCCTGGAGACGGGTCCCCCACCAAGTATCAAAGTCAAGTCAGCCAAAAGAATAACTCATAATGCCGGCGGTGCTATTACTACCCGCTTCTGCTGCTGCGTTTGCGCCGCGATCAACGTGCAATGTCGTTCTCAACACCAAAGTCGAGCCCTGGTTAACCGCCACCCTCAAGCGAACCAACAAGGTCAAGCGACCTCTGAACAGCGTCACTCAACACACCCGGTGTCTGACCGAGACGCTGTCCTCGCCCAACGCCATCTGGTCGTTGTGTTCCATCATGGTGCCGAAAGCACCCGAGACGGAATTGCGAAAAGACTCGAACCCGCTGGTGGAGGCTTTGTTCAATTACCAACTAATCCACATTGAGGCGTACGTGGTCCACGTCGACATGGTCTCTCAGAACGAGGTCGCCTTCAAGCTGACGACAGACACCATCGATTCGCTGGTCGAGTATCACAAAGAGGTCTTCTCCGTCGACACCGCCGCCAACACCTGGACCTGGTCGGAGAAGGAGCAACAACTGAAGAAACTGCACGAGGAGTTTGTGCAGGCTGCCAACAAGTTCATCTTTCGCACGAGCGCACTCGTTCTCGAGGGCATGGAGGAAGGAGGGGCGGGAGAGCTGCTATGTGGCAGAAGTGAAGATGTTCGCGCCTCCATCATGGGCCTCTTCGTGCCACTTCTCCCTCCGCCTCCGAGGATTGTGGATGTCATTCGGCCTACTCCTCTCCTGCCCAGCTCTACGGGCGTTGAGCAGTGGTGGCCATCCCAACATCTGCACGCTATCCCGAGCGCCCCCGTGGAACCGTGGAAGATTATCCCCTCGAGTCCAAGCCCCGTCTCTTCCTGTGATTCCGGCCACAACATGTGGTCGAGCATGGGTGTTAACGAGATACAACTGCCATCGCCCACTCCTTCCTTCAGCCAACCCTACTCTTCAGCTGCGTACAGCGCTCCTCAGTACTACAGTGCACCGGCTTACAGTGCTCCAACGGCCGTCTCGTCATTTCAGGCCCTTCCTCTCCCCAGCATGTTGGCTCAACAGCCATGCAGTACTTCTGCAAGCCTGAGCACGTTCGGTTGGGATCGATACCAGGAATATACGATGCCATACGCAACCGCCATGTGATGGACGACCAGTTCCGTTGATCAGTGGCAATTTGCACAGATTCCGGGGCGCTCGATTGAAGAACGAAATCGTGGTCGACCGGTCGACAGAAGACGGTCAACATGGCTAGCAAAACCTTCGGCATCTGCATACGGAGTTATTGACTTTTAGCGACACAAGGATACCACTCTGCATTGATATAGGACAAGGGGGGATAATACGGGGGTATGATTGACTTCAGCGAGCGTCAGTTTTGTTATGTCTCCTTTTGTCTAGTCGTGTGATTTTTGCAATCCTCCAGCGGCAGGTCGGCTGGTTGAAATACATGATATCCCTGGGTCGGGTACAGTCCCACAATTTCGCAAGATCGGAATGCCTCGCGGCAGGTTTGCAGGTTGGGATACATGCTGATATTTCCGTTTGGAAAGGCCGAGGTGGCTGTCATGCCTTACATCGGCTGAGGCCAGTCCTCATCGATACAAGATGTGACCACCTGTTTGTACCTGGTTGTTTTGCCCACTGGCTGGGCACAACCTGATATGAACAACGGCAGAGGTGGCAAGGCATTTCATCTGGTCATGTAATGCCTGCTGCCTTACCACACAACATGTGCTTGGGAGGCTGAGACAGTCTTCTTGCTGTCGTACGCACGTCGGTCTCACGCCTGTGGCGGGGGGCGACCACCAGTCTCGTCTGTGACTTGAATGGGCGACGACGACAACACGACTTCTATGGCTCCCAGCATGAAGAGTGTGGTTTATAGGTTCATCTCCTATATCTTCGGCCTGGTGTCGAAGAAGCCCTCGATCCACTGAGTGGAAGGGAATTGGATGCTGGCACTTGAGGACAATTGCTCCGACAAATAAAGATAATCTAAAACAAATGCAAATACCTATCTTTCAGTCATTCTTCATCTTCTTCCACTGTCGTGCTCTGCTGTGTGTGTGTACACTGTACAGCCCCTGACGATGAGATCTGGAGATCTCGGCTGGGCGGAGTGGCATGCAAACTGCAGTATTACTATTACTATAAGGCACTGTGGGTGGTACTCACCGAGGTACTGATAATATTACCTACTATTACTACTATTAGCAGGGGTAGCCGACCAGCAACCAGTGACGTGCATGATGACGATGTTGGAGAAACTCCCGAGCTCCCTGCACTTCCGAGACCAACTTCTGCTAGCAATGATACCGTAGGCTCCCAAGGCCTTAGCCATCCGCTTACGATAACTTGCCAGTTGCTCTGTCATGATGAGATATCTCGGTGTTGGCGAATTCCTCTTTTTAGTTCCCTCCTGCGCCTGTGTTTCCTCTGGTCTGCATTGATTGCCCAGTGTCAGGTCTTGCTCTCGGCCGCAGTTAGACACGCCTCATTGCCCCTCCTACACCACCATGTCTGCTGCATAAGAGCTGCGACTTTCCCGTTCAACTGGACCAGCCTCGTGCCACCGGCGCGGCAAGGTCGTTCCTATCATGGCCGACCTTCATTCGGCCTTGAAGGCGCTGGCTCCTTGCAACTTCTCCGACATTCCACAGCAGCCGGATGAGCTTGATCGGTTCATGGCAGATTTGTTCGAACAGTCCCAATGTGTCGTCGAATCCATACCTATCCCTGACCCCGATCCTTCTCTCCAACGAGATCGTGCACATACGGCTGGATATGTGGCGTCCAACGCCTCGGAGATTGCCCCATCGCCCGCCAGAAGTCCTCCGCCTGCCCCCAAATATGCGGCTCTGCAGAAAGAGTGGGGAAAGACGGTCAAGCTTTCTCCCAAAGAGAATCCCCTGGGCCTGTCTGTGTACAAACTCGCTGGCAAAGATGGGAAAGGGGCCTGGTTCGCCAGGAGAAGTGTGCATGAAGGGCTAGGGTTCAGTCGCTTCAAGCGGGCATTTGAGCGCGAATTTCCCACGTCCTTGGATGTGAAGGGGGCCCCAGGCGAGGGAAACATCAGAGGCATTGGGGCGGAGACGCGGGTGGAAGACATTACGGTTCCAAACCGGGGCAAGATAGAGGTCTACCAGCTCAGTGCCCAATTCCCAGGACCAACGACACCCAGGGACTTTGTCACACTTCTCGTCACCTCATCCAGGGCGATCAAGCCCTATGGCGAGGCACAAAAAGTCCCTGAGCTGGCGCCACGACATTACATGATTATTTCCAAACCCTGCAACCACCCAGAGACGCAACCTCGGGATGGTTTTGTCCGTGGTCATTACGAATCCGTCGAGTTCATTCGGGAAGTTCCCAGAAAGCTCAAAGCCACGATATCCTCCACAGATCTGTCACGTCTCAGTCATGACAGAGCATCGTCGCCATCCGGTGCAAAGGCGGATATCCCTTCTCATCATAACACCCAGCAACACGACGACAAGCATTTAAGAGTCGACACGCAAGGATCGGCTATCAGGGAATTGTCTCCATCAGGCAGAAAGAGAAGCGCCACAGTCGGGGTCCCAACTAGCCCAAGCAAAGCTGAAGATCCGGGTGAGCATTATGATCCTGAACAAAATCCTGTCGAATGGATCATGGTTACTCGTAGTGATCCAGGAGGTAGCGTGCCGCGGTTTATGGTTGAAAGAGGTACCCCTGGCAGCATCTGCGCGGACGCTGTGAAGTTTCTTGACTGGGCATGCCAGCGCGAGGATGATGAGGAATCTTTGGACACCGCCGGTGCGAGGCCTGATGGGCACCGGCGGGAGAGTTTCCCAAGCTGGGAAGCCAATGGCACTCTTGCTGGAATCAGAGAGCATGAAGGAAGGCTGTCGACCATTGCTGACGACCAGCCGCAACCGTCCACATCCGATGCGACTGCAGCCGAACAAACGGGGTCAACCAAGCAAGGAAACGTCCCTTCCCCAGAGCACTCCACCGCGTCGCCCTCGCATGTATTAGAAGCCGTCGCTGCAACTATTGGCGCGTATGCACCTCAGGTCATCCGTGACCACCTTCCGAATGCAACCGAAAAGGGAATGCCCCTACCCGGGGCGGAACAATCCGATGAACAGCACAGCTTGTCAAGAGTCGATATTCCAGAAGGCGATAGCGGCGGCAGTAGAGACTATGACGGATCTTCCACCGTTTCGGCCGCGTCCTTCGCTTCTGCTGATTCACATCTTGATTCCGACGAATCGCCTTCAGTGTCTTCAAAATCCATGTCCAATACCCCGGAAAACCAACTTCTTCAGCAACATGACAAGGAGATCGCGAAACTCGCTGAACGTAAGGCTGCCATGGAAGCAAAATTCGCGCAGCAGAAGGAGAAAATAAACAGCCAAGCTAGCAAAGAGACAGAAAAGGAGCAACAGGCATTAAAGAAGGCCGAAGCCAAACACGAACGAGAACTGAGGAAACAAGAGGAGAAGTTTCAGAAAGAGCTCGCCAAGTTAGAGGAGAAGAAGAAGAAAGAAGCCAAGAAGATGGAGGAGAAGAAGCGGAAGCAAACCGACAAAGATGAGAAAGCCCGTCTGACCCGGGAGCGGGACGAGGCCAGAGCCGAGCTCGAATTATTGAAAAAGGAGCAAGAGATCTACATGCGACAAATCGGCGAGCTACAGAAGGAAAACACAATACTGACGGCGCGCATTGGGAAGCTCGAGGGCAGTGGATCGTCTCTTGACAGCCCACCGGGCGGACCTCAGCGACTTAGAGCCATGACCATGGCACAAGAAAGCCCAAGCAGGAGCTCGAGCCTTTTAGGTCGGACAAAGAAGAACAACGGCAACAAGTCAGACATGAGCAGCGATGGGCCATGAACGGGTGGCATGGGTGGACGATGGATCTATGAACGAACCCCAGCAGGAGAATTCAGGGCCGATTTGGGTTTGATAAATGTCCAATGCTAGCAGCATGGGCTACTATCTTCTTTATGTCTTATTCGCGTCTCTAGCGTTGAGCGAGATCGGGCAAATGCTGCTTACGGTAGATGGTCCAAAAATGGATGCCTCCCACAATGTCTGTCTCTCTTGCTTCGCGAAGCCTAAGCCTTTCAGCATAAATTTGGGTCACGTGCCGAACGCAGCCTTGGTCCCACTAGAGAGCAGGTGGCAGGCAGTTAACTTTCCATTCACCCATGAATATTCCACATCCCATCTTTCTCATTTCCAACATTCCCGCTACGGTTAGGCTGCAGATGAAGTGAACGGCCATCCACCTCTGAGCCGACATGAGATAGCATATCTCTGGGCTGGTCGCCATGGCGGACATTTCCGGCCACGTCCTCTGCTGACTTGCGTTAGGCTGCGCCCTGAGTAGCAATGCTGCTCGCAAAGACAGTCTCTGACCATCAGACACGCATCGGACCTTGAAAACCTTCGTGACCGCTATAAAATGCCGTTGCCCCACGACAGACCGATGCCATCCTACTGGCTCTCCTTCTCGTCGGACCTGTCTAAGCATCGAACCACGGAGACTGTCCCGCAAGAAGCAGACGTGGTGGTCGTTGGCTCAGGGTATTCGGGAGCGGCGACCGCCTACCATATCTTGGAAAATGATGATGGCAAGCGAACTAGAGTGGTAATTCTTGAAGCGCGGGATGTGTGCTCGGGAGCCACGGGGCGCAATGGTGGGCACGTCAAGCCAGACCTCTACTTCAACGCAAGCCTCTATGAAAAGAGATTTGGACCGCGGGCGGCCGAAGCACTCACAGAGTTTGAGACACAGCAGGTTATGGAGGTCAAGAAACTGGTCGAAAAAGAGCAGATAGATTGCGACTTTGAACTGGTGCGAGCACTTGACGTCTTTGTGGACAGTCGGGTAGCCGGACCTACGGTTGCAGCCTACAAGAACATGAAGGCCAACGGTTATCACTTCCCAGATGATCTACATTTTGTTTCGGACCCAAAGAAGGCCGAGCAGGTTTCCGGAGTCAAGGGTGCTCTGGCGGCATTTTCACACACGGCCGCCTCGATCTGGCCGTACAAGATGGTGACGCATCTCTTGCATCGTTGCTTGGGCTGGGGGGCGAATCTTCAGACTAACACCCCTGTACTATCAATATCAGATCTCTCCGACGGCTCCGGCCGATGGAGGGTAAAGACACCGCGAGGAGAAGTCGTGACGAAGAAGGTGGTCGTGGCTGCAAATGCCTATCTTTCCGCACTGCTGCCTGAGTTCAACGACAAGATCATTCCAGCAAGGGGTATCGTGTGCAGGATTGCGGTGCCCGAGCAGGGGAAAATGGCTCCACACCTCAACAATTCGTACAGTATTCGGTACGGTCCTCAAGAATATGACTACCTAATCTCGCGGACAGACGGCAGCATCATCGTCGGAGGCGCGAAACAGAAGGTCTTGCTTGATGATGCATACTGGCACAACAACACCGATGACTCACAACTGATACCGGGAGCAGCGAACTACTTTGACGGGTACATGCAAAGGTTATTCCACGGCTGGGAAAATAGCGGTGCCAAAGTGACGCATACCTGGACTGGCGTCATGGGCTACTCTTCGGATCTGATGCCTTGGGTTGGGGAAATGCCTGGAAAGCCAGGCATCTACGTGACGGCTGGGTTCACGGGTCATGGGATGCCTCGAATCCTGGGCTGTGCGACCGCGATTGCGTCTCTCGTACGCGGGGATGTCCAATACTTGAGTGAAACCAAGATCCCCCCGCCGTATTGGATCACCAAGGACAGGCTGCGCGTGAAGAAGAACATCGCCCGAGAATACATGGCAGGCTCGCGGCCTTCCCTGTGAGTCCGAGAGGTCTTACCAGAATACGTTAGTACCAAGCCAAGTCGAACGTTATGGGTTCCAGGCAACCGCAGGCCCCCGCCTCAGGAGTAGCAGCTATACAGTAACTATAAATATAGATCGATCCCCCAGGCGGACTTCTGTCTCTTCGACACACCTTGTGAAAGCAGGCCTGGTCGTCAATTGATACGGGTGTTTGTCTAGAGTGCACAATGGTCCCCACAGTCATCAACATCGAAGGTTGTGCAACCATCAGCACGGTTGCCGAGCGCGCTACTCTCCTCGTCGGCGTCTTCGACTCTGGATATGACAAGGACTCAGTCTCCAAGAACGTGGTGAATACGGTCAACAGCCTGCAGGCAGAGCTCGACCTACTCTGCCCTCGTCTTGAGAATGGAGACATCTCACCCGAAGCTCCTGTCAGCTTCTTCTCGATCTCGAGCCTAACCACGTCAAGCCGCGAGGAGCGCGCCGAGGATGACCAGGGCCGCTTAGCTCGACGGACGGGCAAGGACATCTATACGACCAATACCAACTTGGACATCCGGTTCCGAGACTTCGGCAAACTCGGCCAAATGGTGGTGCAGCTCTCCTCCACACCGTTGGTCCAGGTCAAGGGCGTCACATGGAAACTGACCGAGGAGAAGCGAACCGCGCTGCAGGACCAAGTCAGGATGGACGCCCTCCGCCGCGCGATCCAACGAGCACAGAGCTACGCGCAGATTATCGGCCGCAGTAACACCGTCACGCCGGTCAAGATCCAGGACCATCCAGAGTCCCAGCCGACAGGTCGGGCCAAGCAGAGGGTTCGCATGCAAATGGCCGCGTCTCCAGCCTTGAGTTTGGGCGGCGGTATCGACTTTGAGCCGCAGCTGATCGAGGTCAGCGCCAAACTGGACGTTGAGTTCCATGCAGAATAGGTCGAGAGGATGCCTGATGGATGGGGCAACATGGAGGTGAAGCGGAAGGTGTTGATTAGAGACCGGTTGCGATAACTCTGACCCGGAGTCCCTTCGACAATGGAAGCAGCTGTTTCGTCCCTGCCAGGAACCATTCTGTTGTTGGGCCTTACCGGGCTATCCAGTATGGACAGCTAAGATGATGAAGGATAGGGCCGGGACTTGACGTTCCTTTCTCGACATCTGTTGGGATTTTCGTCTGTCTACAGCAAATAGAGCCTTGATGGTTCCTCGTGGATTTCAGATTGTTTCTTTGCTCCCTTGTGTTCACTGTTCGGCATTACACCTTCGAAGGCAGCTCGATGAAGCGTGCGGGTCTCGGCACTATATGTACCTTAGGTATGCACCGATAAATTCTGGTGCTCGCAGAGGCAACAAACCGGTCGTTCAATGTCTTTCCATTTCCGTTCATTCTGCAACCGTTATATCACACAAGGACAGAATTGTCTTCCGCAATCGGCCATAGGATCGAGAAATCAGCGCTTCCCGTTCGCTCAGCGGTACTTAAGCTCGATGCCGGCTAGTTAGTACTGAAGTGGGTGACCATTTGGGAATCCTGGCTGCTGATTGTTTTTGGTTTTTTGGTTTTTTGGTTTTCTGTTAAAATCCTAGCTGCTGATTGTTTTTGGTTTTTAGTTTTTTGGTTGGAATCCTAGCTGCTGATTGTTTTCGCCTTTTTAATGTAACAAAAAACCCAAAACCCAAAACCCAAAACCAAAAACCAAAAACCAAAAAAACCAAAAACAATCCCCCTCCCCGGCTCCCAGTATCGATTATCAATGATATAGTCCATTCCAATACCTCAATCACTCAGCTCGAAAACATCTCGTCCTTCTTTATTCTAGACTCTAGGCTACCTGTATGCCATCCGAACTCGGCACGTAACACATTACGCCTATTTCTCGTATAGAGATGAGATCCCCTCTTCGATTCCGATGATCGCAGTGCACTCAGTGGCTTCAGCCGCCGGCTCATCTCGACATTTCAGGCGAGCGTCCTTTTTTCCTCCCCCTTCCTTTCCTTTTCTTTTTTCTGTTCTTCTTCACCGAAACACGCTGCTCGTCGTCTGGCCAGTCTTCTTCCCTTCCTGATAGGCGGCACTTAGCTCATCATACATTTTCTTCGCGCGCTGCAGCTCGCCCTTCAGTTTCTCCTTGGCCGCGTCGTCCTCGACCGAGTCGATCAGGTCGGCCAGAGACCGGGCGGTGAAGAACTTGTTGGTGCGGTTGTACAGCGGCTTCGCGGCCAGTGTGTCCTCCGTGTCTCCCGGCGAAGGGACCTGATAGACGGATTTGAGAATGTCGATGTCATCTATGGTGGTGGGTTGGTGTTAGAAGTGACTATCCCATACACATATTGAGGGAAGAATGTGGGGAGAATGCAAACACAACAATCCATTGGGAATCAATGCCAACAATCCAACAAGTTCAACCGAATCGACCAACACAACCATCTAACTAGTTCAACTGAATCAACCAACTCAACAATCTAACCAGTTCAACCGAATCAACCAACAAAAACAATCTAATCAGTTCAACCGAATCAACGCAATTAATGGAATGCATGCATGGGAATCAACAAGTACTAGTACCATATCATAGCACTTGCTATAGTACTAGTACGGTACCGGGACCACTCACACGGGATGGCAAACAGATCTCGGCTGTCCTCGTAGGTAAACATGTAATAGACCTCGTTGAAGCCGGACCAGGTAATGCCGCTCAGGCACAGCGAACACGGCTCGTGCGTCGCGAAGAAGATGCAGTCCTTGGTCTCGGGCCGGCCGTCGCGCGGCAACTTGAAGAACTCCTGGATGCAGTTGATCTCGCCGTGCAGGAGGGGCGACTCGCGCTCGTTGTTGGTCGCCGCCTTGACCGTGGTCAGAGAGGCGCGGTCCAGCACCGCGGCCCCGAAGAGCTTGGAGCCCTGCGACACTTGCTGCGCCGTCAACGGCACAATGTCCTTTTCCGTCGTGGCGAGTAAGGCCGATGCGATTTCTTGGGCTCGTGACATTTTTTCCTGTTCCTGTTTCCTGTTTCCTGTTTCCTGTTTCCTGTTTCCTGTTTCCTGTTTTCTGTCTCCTGTCTCCTGTCTCCTGTCTCCTGTCTCCTGTCTCCCGAGACTTCGTTCTCTAGAGAGCCCTAGGTTCAAGTTCTTTCCCTCGGAAGACCCTTTTTCTGTTCGTTTCGGTTCGCTGTGCGAGCCAAAGGTTGGTGTCAAGGCTGCCGGCCGGCACTATATTCATATTATACGTGTGCACTCCCCACTCTCACCCTTGTCTGTGTGTTTCGTGTTTTCTTCTCCTCTCTCGTATTCGCTTTCGTAATGAGATAAGCCTCTCGACCAATCAGTCGCCCGGCGGAGCAGGAGTGGAAATAGGAGTTCGCCGAACCGCGGGCAGATCAGATCTCCGATCTCAGATCACTGGCTCCAGGCCGTGGACAGGGTAAGCTTGAGATTAACATCGATTGGCATCTAATACAGGAGATGGCGAAGTGACTTTATCATGGCTCCCAGCATGATACAATGTACTAGTACCTTGGGTAGGTACCGCCAATACTCTGTAGTAGGAAGTAGGATGGAAAATCCTGCCGCCTTGTAGCTGGGTTGAGTTCTATTGGGTGGCCGTGTTCAGCTTCCGCCCGTTAACTCCGGTCCACCAGATGGCACGAAGTACTATAGATATATACATAGTAGTACATGGCTCTAAACATGAGTTCGCCCAGGACCAAGACTAGGCTTCGGTCGGTCCCTTCACTTCAGGCCTAGGCTCAAGCTCAGCCTCAGCCTCAGGCACAGACTCATACACCTTTTCACGCCCGACCACCTTGCCATGGCCGTCGGGATAGACATCGAAAGCCCATTTCCGACCTGGATGGCCGGTTCTCAACTTGGCATTCCCTGGAGTCCCATACACATTTTCCCTCACCGTTGCACCATGGCCCACCGACGGCCCATCGAACAAGCCTCGCCGTTCCAGTTCCGGAAGCAGGTACTCAATCACGTCCTCCCACGCCTGTGGGACAACCACATGGCCGAGATTGAACCCGTCGACATCGGCCTCGTTGACCCAACGTTCCATCTCATCCGCCACGGTCCTGCTGCTGCCGACGACCGAGACACTGGCGCCTCCAATGGCCAGCTTTTTGGAAAACTCCCGCGGCGTCCACTTCGAGTTCTCGTAGCCCCTGGGCTTGGTCGTCAGTTGCACCACCACCCTGTGGTCGAGGCCCTTGAGCAGAGAATGGTCTGGGTCCGTCGGGAATTCTTCGTCCAGGGGGAACTTGCTGAGGTCGAAGCCGCCGATCCCCGAGTTCTGGGCCAATGAGCCTTCGGGATCGTGGTACTGGAGATGGCTGGCTAGCTTCTGACGCGCTTCTTCGTCCGTCGCGCCCAGGACCGGGGTCATGCCGAGGAAGAATTTCAAGTCGCTGGGCTGCCGGCCGAACTCTTTCGCTAGCTGTCGAGTCGCTTTGATTTTGGCCCCTACGTATTCAGGCGTAGGTCCGCCGACGAAGATGCATTCGGCGTGTTTGGCGGCGAATGCGATTCCCGCACTATGACAGAATTCATATCGTGTCAGTACTGACTGACATTAGGTTGAAGGGAGCCTTCCGTCACAGTATGAGATACATGGTACCACGAGGCCAACGTTGACAACCGACATCTGTGTGTGATATCCTCAGGAGTGCCTGTGTCGGAAACCCTGGGAAGGGAGCTTGTTCAAACTTACGGTGACATTCCAGCCTGAAAGAGCACAGGTGTCCGCTGCGGTGACGGATCGACCTGATGTGCACTCACGCAGTTGAAGAATTTGCCGTGGTGCTCGATCTTGCGCACCTTGTCCGGGTCGCTGTAGATTGGAATCTCTTCGTCCTGCACCACAGCATCGTCGGCCCATGAGCCTTCCCAAAGCCTATACATCTCAATGCTCCATATCAGCTGCCGTGGTTTATTCGTGAGGGATACTGTACCAACACAGTAAAATAGTTCCGTCGCTTTCAAGTTTCATGAACTGAACAAAGCGTGCCCAAGGGCCAAGGATACATAGTATTGACCAGTTCATATGTATAGGTACTACATAGTACTTACTTGTACATGAGCTCCAGGTACTCATCGGCCATTTCGTATCGGGTGTCTTTGTCCGGGAGTTTCTCCAGACCAACAGCCCGAGCTGCGTTATCCGACCAAGAAGTCACGATATTCTAGAAAAGTTATGCAGATTAGTACCGACACGTAATACATAATGTACATGGTACATAGCACTCAAAGGTCAACACCATTTATGGCTGTCTGTCAGGATCAAGCTTACCCATGCAATTCTTCCATTGGTGACATGGTCGAGGGTCGAAAACCTCTTTGCAAGCAGGTACGGCGGTTCAAATGTCGTGCAGGATGTGATCCCAAACGCAAGGTTTTCGGTGACAGCCGCCATGGCTGATATGATCTGTGGACAGACAGCAGATTAGTACATACTAGTACATATACTATGTACTACTCAATTGAGTCTGTACGCTTTCACGGACCGACATTGTACTTGTAGCGTATATGTTAGTATAGTAGTGATAGAACACTTACCACGAAAGGATCATATAATGGCCATTGCGACCCGGCTCTGATGGCTGGCGCGTGTGTCCCTCCATAGACATCGTGCGAACCAAAGTTGTCGGCGAGGAAGAGAGCGTTGAACCTACCACTGTCCAACAATTTGGCCAGGTTGATCCAGTAGTCGAGACGGTTCTTGGTCTTGGTTCGGTCGACAGGGTTCCGCCATTGTCCGTGACTGAGTACAGCAAGTGAGCAGAGATGAGCAGAGGTACGATCAGATCAGATCAGGTCTGAGACTGTTATAGACTCGGAAATCGAACTCACCTCGTATGTCCAATTCCATTCATATCGAACGCATTAAGCAGCAGTTTTTTCTTCGGGCGGCTCTCCGAGTTCGCTTGGCCATTTGGAGTGGTGCCACTGCCATTAGTCTGGAGAGTAGTAGTAGTATTAAGACCAACAACAGCAGCCATGACCGTTGGTGTGAGGTGAGATGCAATAGAGTGATCAAAAAGGATGTCGTGACTGGAATTGGTTGAAATCACTCCAGCACCTCAGTCTCAGTACTACGTAGTATATAGTATACTTGTAGAAGTCCTTAGATCTGAATATCGCCGATGGTCGTGTTCTATTGCGACATCCTTCGCCATACTGAGTACTGAAGAGGTGATTTCGAGCATGTCATATATAGTACTAAACTTGACGCCTATGGCGGAGGCAACTAATAGTAGTCTCCCGGCGGCTTCGGGGACTAAGGCTCGGCATCTATAATAGTACTAGCGCTTTATAAGCAGGAGCTCTACTAACTAGCTATAAGTATTTCGCACTTATAGGTGTTTATTTCGCACCCACGCTAAACTAGAATTATATAGTACTAATATAGTTAAAATTTACTACCTCTATTATAGTGCCTATACATACACCACGCCTACACTACGTCTACACCACGTCTACACTACTACTACATCACGTCTACACCACGTACACCTAAAGTTGCCTCCCTACTATAAGTGATCAAGTAGTAACGTGCATGATAAGCGAGTGAAACAGACAAGCGAGTGAAACA
>NW_006912904.1:2579616-2592185 GCF_000585565.1 Capronia epimyces CBS 606.96 | reverse complement strand
TCGTAGCTGCGGCCCGGATACTGAGATTTTGGTCTTTTCTGATAGCTTGAAGAGCAAGATTTATTTTTCGTTCCTCATTAATAGTTGCCATCGCTGGTGGTGGAGAAAATCATATTGAAAGTTGGATGGTGTGGAAATTTGGTGAGGTGTTTCACTCGCTTGTCTGTTTCACTCGCTTATCATGCACGTTATATAAAACTATAATAATAGGGCGAAATAAAGAAAGAAGAAGTAAAGGGTATTAGGTTTTATTTCTCTAAGGTTTTTCCTATTATAGAGACTTATATAGTTATTCTCGATATAAGCTATAGGCTTCTAGGAGTAGTAAAATAAAATTAAAAAAATACTAATATACTAACTCTTAAAGTGAATATGTACTATAGTACTAGTATATATCACTACATCTTAATGTACCTATTACTTGCTACTACCAGTACTTATTCGTGGCCAGTTGGTTTAGGAGGCAGTTCAAAAGCAAGCTGTGCACTTGTAGCCAACAGCCCGGTAGTCTGACCAGTGACCTTAGGGTCCGGACCAATCATGTTGCTAGGGAAGCCAGGCTCAAAAGGCACGACACTTTCCAGCTGCTGGATCTGCTTGTCGGTGAGCTTGATGCTCAGGGCCTTGATGTTGTCCTTGAGATGCTCGACCTTTCGACCACCGACGATGGGGAAGACATTGGTGGTCTTGCTGAACACGTAGGCCAAGGCAACGGCGGTGATGGAGTAGTCGCCGTCCAGCTCGGCGGCGACCTTTTCGAGGGCCTCGCTGACTTTGGCCTCGACGTCGGACTGCTCGCCGGCGTTGCGGATGGCACGCAGGCCTTCGCCTTGCTGGCGGCGCTCCTCGAGGGCCTTTTTGGTCTGGAACTTGCCGCCGCCCAGGACGTCCCACGGGGCCAGGGCCATGCCGTAGTGGCGGGCCATAGGGATGATGTCGCGCTCGAAGTCGCGCAGCATCACGTTCCACCGGCCCTGGTAGACGCTGAAGGGGGTTTTGGCGTGCGCCCGCGCGTACTCGTTGGCCGCGCTGACCACCCACGCCGGGCTGTCCGAGATGCCCAGGTACAGCACTTTGCCCTGCTTGACCAGCACGTCCAGCGAGTCCATGATCTCCTCGATCGACGTGGTGTGGTCCCACCAGTGCAGGTACAGGAGGTCGATGTAGTCGGTGCGTAGCTTCTTCAGCGAGTCTCGCACGCTGACGTGGAGACTCCTCCTCGAGTTGCCGCTGTAGTTGACCGTCTGCGGCGCTCCCTTGGGTTGTCGGGGTCCGATCTCGTAGTTGCGGTATGGCGTGGTGTACTTGGTCGCAATCACGATCTGGTCTCGGTTGCCGCGGCTTTCCATCCATTCTCCAATCCACTTTTCCGACTCTTCGCTTTGGTAGTTGTTCGCCGTGTCGATGAAATTCCCGCCCGCCTAGCCAAATGGTTTGAGTGTCAACAACAGGAACGACGGGCTATACAGTGCGGATACTACTACTAGTACGCACTATGTTACATAGTACTGTGTAGTAGTACTATGTGTGTAGAGTTTGGAGGAAGAGTTCAAATGCCTGCTCACCTCAAAATACGCATCCAGCAATTTGAAAGATTGCTCCTTGTTCATGCTCCCCATGAAGTCCTTCCATGCTTCGCCAATGCTCATGGCGCCGAGCTGCAACGGGGAAACTCGCACACCTGCGGTCGAAGACAGGATCCTGTAGCGACCGAGCTCCGTGGGAGGTGCGGGGGCTGGCGTGAAGAAGTCGGCCATTTTCAAGTTGTCGTGAGTGAGTGAGTGAGTGGTTTCGGTTTCTGTCTACTCGGCTTGACCTGGGTCGTCTCAGGCGTCGGGCAGTACCACCTAATACTATTAGGTATGTGTGAAAATGGTACTGTAGATTCAAAAACGGTATGTAGTAGACAGTTTGTCTGTATTCTCCGGCGACGTCGCCTAATATATACATTAGTACATACTTAGCTATGATAGCAGTACTAGTGGTGACATCACGCCAATGCCGAGCCTCGGATGATTTGTGCAGAGCTTATCAATCCGGTCCGGACTCACCACCATCACCAGGGTCTTATCTCCTGCTCCGGGGTCGAACTTGATTGCCAGACGCTCTCCACATCCTGCCAGAGCTCTGAGCCGGGGTTCTGGACGTCTCGACAGCTAAGACTAATTGGTTGTTTTCTTGAGACCGCATTGCTGAGCTGCATATCCCAGGACCACTGATATCCCAGGACCACTGATATCCCAGGACCACTGATATCCCAGGACCATGCATGTTCCAAGTTGTATTTTGATCAAATGTCTTTCCGTCAATTTCCGGGCTGTCGGAGGAGATCGTCTCCGGTGATGCGGGTGTTGGTGTTGGTGTGGGTGTGGGTGTTGGTGTTGGGGAAGAAAGAGTGCGCCAGGGGTTAAAGAACACTAATCCCCGTAATCTCCTGTACATATCATATGGTAGTGTCCGACACAATGAGATGACTGTCAGGTGAGAGTCGCTGTCCCTTTAGTAAGCCTGGGCCGGCCGTTGTGCCTCTTTGCAGAATTCCAAGATAAGCTAAAGCTGAGGGTTTAGGTGCAAGGCCGAAAATGCCTCGTCGACCTCAAACCGTCATATCTATAAGCCTTGCCATATTTCTACATGCCCTATGTAGCTTTGGCCATCCTATCCGTCCATCGGCTGGTCTAGCACGGCAAACCAGGTTCCACAAATCGCACACACAATCCCTATCATGACCAGCGACCAGCATGCGACCTCGTCAAAAAGACCCATCTTGCTATGCTCATCGCGGCAGATCTTGAGGTAGAAGCATGCAGGCAAGACGATGCAGATGACGATGCACAGCGCCGACCCCATCAATGCAACCACGTCGTCAAAGTTGGGGATGGTGATGGCCAGGGCTAGTTCGAGCAGATTGCACAACGTTCCGATGGAAACGCGGGCGAATCGACGTCCGGGGCTCCCTCGGTGGTCGGGTTTACCTGAGTCAGTTTCAGGGATGTGATCGTGAACTTGAAGGAGGCCAACCCCCAGTGTCCTGTTGATCGTATCCATGAGAGGCCGATTGACCAGGGCAATCTTTGTAAGAGGTACCACTGCGACGAGGGCCAGCGTAAAGACCGCGACGACCCGAGGATACGACTCGATGCTGAGGATGTTGGACGTGATCTCGGTAAGAACGCCGTCGCCAAACATCAAATATCCGAGAGCCGCGATCGACAAGGCAAGGCAGTATGTGACCCCGTATGTATAAGCAAGAGCGGTGCTGTATCTTTGCGGATGCCGCATGTCCTTGAATACAGAGGGGATGATGCTGTGCCCACCCCAGGGAGCCATGAATAGACCCAGCGTTGCCGGCACCGATCTCCAATCCAAGGGAAAGGCGCGTGTGTCTGCTAGCTGCCAGAGGGAGCCCGGCGTGTCGGGCTTCGCCAGGCCTGTGGTGACGAGAAGGACGAGGATGCCAGCGATGCAGAAGATCCCGATGGCACTGCTGACACTCAAGATGCGCAGAGGCACGAAATTCAGGGGGATGAGGCCGACGGCAATGACAATCTTCCACATGGACACGCTCAGCGTTGATACCAGTGAACCGACACTGTCCGCAAACAGGATTATCAGCGCCACATTGGCAGTGAGGAGCTCGAAAACAAACAGCACTTCGACCAAACGGCGGCCCATCCTGCCAAAAGCAAGGTATGCAATGTCACCGTACGTAACCGCACTTGGATCGGTGTTGAGACATCTGACCAGTAGCTTTGCCGTGTACGCCGTGACCAGTGCCGGCAATGTGAGGAGGAACAGACCAACAACCCAACCACATTGTTGAAGTCCAAGCGGCAGGGCGAGAATGCCCACCCCAACAAGAATATTGGTGCAGTTGAAGATTGTCATTGGCACCGTCGATCTCCCTGGGGAAGTGACCATGGCCCTTTCCCGGCAAGGCTTAAAGTTCTCCTCAACGAGGCGAACATGTCCAGCGCCAGCGGCCGCGGCAGCCGCATCTTCGTCGGAGTTTAGGGTGGGTCGAGAAGGGCCGCTCAGCCCTGAATACCGTCTCGACGGATGGTCGTCCGTCAGCCTAACCCCGCAGCCTATGGCCCCATAACCCGGCAAGCGTGGAGCGACGTCGGACTGAGAGAAGGACAGCCTCTCTTCGTCGTAGATTGCAGATGGGCATTGCCTCTCTGGCCTGACAGGGATAGACTCGAAGTCTTCGGGGTTAGCATGAGAAATTGATTCGAGGAACCGAGTTGCCCTGTGCCATGATTGGGAGAAATTGCTGATGGTATTGAGATTCTTCATCGGAAATGGCAGCAAGACGATGGATGTGGATCACCCGAGCAGCTGCAAACTTTGGCTGGACACATGCTGCTGTGGTTTCAAGGGCTCTTTTATCCCTGCTAGATCTTCTGAGTGTATTGTGTCGTTGGGATTGAAATTTGTCTGTGGCGAAGTGTGGTGGCGTTATGTGGTAGTTAGGAGGTTGCATCCAAATTCGGTGGTTCATGTAATGGAAATTGTAGGGCGCAGTGGATTGGATTGGATTGGGTTCGCCTTATAAATTTGAATTGAACGGGTTTGCCGACAATAGCCGATCTAGGCCCAGGCCCCAACAAGGCTGCGTCAATTCGTGGAGTGATAAAGTCCCAGGCCGACCGCCGGCATTTTTGGTGTTGTCCTCTCCTTTCTTTTTGTTCAGACAACACAGCCTCATCAACTGTGAGATGATGGGTATGTATACATGTCTGATTGCGTCTTATGCCCAGGGCACCAGTGAAGGGCCTTCTTGCTCCCAGGGCCTTAAGTAGTGTTTCCAGATACTGCCGTCTGAAACAGTACCCGTCAGATCAAGGACGATCGTCCTCTTCTTCCCCATCCTTTTCTTCCTTTTCTTCCCCTTTTGTTTTTGTCCTCATCCTCCCCTTTCTCAAAAAGTACCTCGATAACTTCTTCGTGGCCACCTACCGAGGCTGCCTGGAGAACAGTTCCGTCATGATCTGATGCCCCATATGTAAGAAGCAACCTGACGGTTTTTGCCTGGCCAGCCGCCGAAGCCACTTGTAGAGGAGTAGTACCGTCTCCTCCCTGTATGTTAGGATCCGCTCCATTCACAATAAGGGTGCGGACAACTTCTAAGTGACCAGCTGCCGAAGCCACTTGTAGAGCAGTTGTACCGTCTTGTGTCTGTATATTAGGATCCGCTCCCTTTCTAAGAAGGGTGCGGACAATTCTTGTGTAGCCAGCTGCCGAAGCCACTTGTAGAGCAGTTTCACCGTGCTCTCCAGTGCTGCCCGGGGAGACTCCCAACCCCAATAGAGCACGTACCAGAACAGGTCTGCCGTTGCAAGAGAAGTTACAAAGTAGATGGCCATATCTACTACTACCGTTGTCGTCCTCCATGCTGGTGGCGGCTGTGGATACTGCTTCTAGCTCAAGCAGCGTGGCCGCAACATCCACCGTATCATCTTTAAATGATGCTTCCTGGTTACAGAGGAGCCGGAAGTCATCCGCTTCTCCAAGGCCCTCAAGGCTATCGTCCCTTAATAGTCCGGTTCTCTCGAACCAGGATGCCAGTAGCCAGGACGCCGGGGTTCCCTCCTGACGCATAACGGATTCGGCAAACTCAGCACCGATATTTCGTGCTTGGTCGACCTTGTCGCCCGAATTTTGCAGATGCCGGGGCAGAAAACGGAAGATGTAAAAAAGCAGCGGCCAATCTCTGAGATACCTGATAACAGCAACAGCAGTGGGAGCATCGTCAGTGTCGTCAGAGTCATCTAGACATATTTGCGGGCAGCGTTCTGTGAATAGTCGAAGGTAAGAAATACAGTTGACGAAGATTTCGTATTCTCCTTGAGGGCGCTTCATAGAGAATTGTCCCGCCCTGGAATCTCTGGTCAGAAAATCCCGGACAGTCCGGTGCAGAAGCTGGATGATGTCTTCGTGGTCTCGAGTCTTGAGGCGGCCGCTAGAATTCGACATTGGTATAATCTCCAGGAGGTCGCCGCAGACGTGGGCAATTCTAAGCTTGACGTTGGAGTGGTCTGGGAGCAGATGAGCGGATAGGTCGATACCTGAGTTCTCTTCTACTGTGGCTGGTATAGCGATTGCGTGGCGAAATTCTTCAACCGTCAGCGGCCGCTCGGCGAATGTCGCCCATGTTAGCATTTGTCGCGCCTCTCGGACTAAGTCGTCGATCTTTCTCTTTCCTTTCTCCTCGAATCGAGCGAGCAAGTCGTTGATGATGCGCTCGTAGAATTCCTCCAACTCCTCGGGGAGCTCGTGCAGTGTCTTCTTGATAGCTATTGGGATATAGCCAGTGTCGACACACCTCTTCAGCTCATTTGTAACAATCTCCACCCACAAGAACACACCTCGGGCCTTTTCTGCGAGGTAATCAGCCGCGTCTCGGAGCACGTCCTCGAATGAGGCCATGCTTGTCGAGTTGTTTCGAGAACTGGAGTGCTTCGATCGATAGGCTTTCTGTAATCGAACCATCTTCACTCGTATGAAGCTTTTGATGTCCTCTTCGTTCTTCTGCTCTAGAATCAGGTGAAAGAAGCCTTTACGGCTCTCCCTGTCCAGAAGACTGTCTTTAATGTCATCCTGCGGTCGACTGGCAAGCACATATTTGATAATGCATGCCCTACCTTTGCTACCTGTGTCGCCGAAGTGTTCTAGCAGAGACAGAATTCGGTCTCTTTCTGACTTTTCTGCCTCGTCCATTCCGTCGATGACCAGATAGACCTCGAGATGAAAGTCTTCGAATTTGGCCAATGACGCGAAGACATGATGGAGATTGTCAAAACTCCAATCGATATTGGCGGCTCGCCCCCCGGCACCGGCCAGCAGCTTTCGGTATGTCTCTCGGAAGATCGGATAAAGTCTTCGCTCCTGGTCGAGAAGTTGATACAAGAGAGACTGGAGCATCTGAGTGTTGCTGATTTCGGACTTCGCTCCCCTGAGACTATAGAAGAAACTGGCAAGGAGAACGGTGCTGGTGTTGGGTGACATGTGAGTGCCGGCTGCGGGACATACCGGTTTCTTCGTGAACACTCCATAACGGTCCGGTATCTTGTGCCGACTCATTATGTCGCTGAGAAGCTTTTTGGACAGCGTGGATTTCCCGCTACCGGGCTTGCCTTGTATCCACAGCAAGGCTGATTCCTTTGAGTCGTTCCAATCCTTGTAAGTATCATCTACCCATAACCACGCACCTGTCTCTTTTTCTCCAAGTGAGACGAGTCCACGGCGTTCGTTATCTGCCCTTGCAGCTAGAGAATTCAAGCAGTCTGTAGACGTGTCAGTTGACTTTTCTTCTACCTAGTCACCTGAGAAGCTTCACCCGTGGATTCTTTTTCTGGGTTGATAGATGGCAAGCCAGCCATGATGTCCTGTATGATTTTAAAGGGCCGGCTCACAATCAAGATCTTAAGTCTCTTGCTCCCTCCAGCAATTGCCGTTTCCACAGTATCCCAGATGTCACGGAGGCTTCGCAGAAAGCGAGTCATTTCGGCTCGAGGCAGCTCATCAATGCCATCCAGGACAATCCGGACCTCTTGATTCTCGGTCAACATACTGAACAGCATCGTTTGCAAAGCCTTCCAGAGTGCGACCTCATGGTCATTTTCAGTGGGTCGGTGACCAGCTGAAAGATGAGCTTGGATGTCTGTGGGGAGGTTCGGGAAATTATCCCTGCCTATGAATTGAGAGGTGATTGCGGTAACCAATGCTACCGATGTGATACGCTGCGGCGGAGTAGATAGTGAGATTTTGGAGTGATGAGAACAGAAGAAGTATGCAAGGCGTGTCCGGAATGAATATTTCTCTTCGAGTTGGTTCACTATTTCCAGTGATGTCGTAGTCTTTCCGGAGCCGGGGGGTCCTGAGTACCACAGAAACCGAGCTTCGTTGCTCGAGAGCCAGCCATAATATTCTGGACTTTCAAGAAACCATTTTATGGCTTCACGGTTGATCTTGACCACTCTAAATTCCTGCTGGAATACCGATTCCACATGGTCGGAGAATGTTTTCATGTCTTGCAGTATGGAACCTTGGTACTTGAGCAGAATATTGTCGTTGACAAGGTTTGTGATGCGCTCGCGCAAACGGATGTACCCGAGTTCCTTGTCGCTCATAAATCTGTGGATGTTCCGGTGGGTACCAGGACAGGGGATGTTAAATTTGCCAGGAATGCTCGCGGAGTCTTTCGATACAGCCTTGATAGATCGTAGAAATGTTAGCGTTCAAGTACTTCCAGCACCGTCGCAGAACTCACGTTCATGATTGGGAATGGCCCCATGCATTCGGGCATAACCTCGTAAAAGTTGACCATCTCCGTACTGCCATAGCCCGTGAGGAAATCGTGATGAAGAGACCTGTTCTCCTGAGATCTATGATCAAGAACTTCAAGGAGAGTGCTGCTTGAGCCTTGCCAGTGGCCGAAGAGCGACATCGCCTTTGCGAAGACCATCAACTCTGAACCCTCATGAGGAGTGCCGAGGAAGATGAAGCCTTTGACACAGTTTGGGTCAAATCGACTTCGTAGCTTGCCAGAACCATTGGGGCGTGCTATGACCATGGCCTGGAGATTTCAAGTGTCAGAAAGATCCCCTTCCTCAGGGTCAAACTTAACAGCATTTTTTCCGGCCTCATCTCTATCATTATCAATATAGCCTAGCCTCCCCCCAGGCCCATTTGACAGAGAACAAGGAATCTGTCAACCCATATTTGATACTGAGATCTCGTCCATACCTGTTTGATGATGAGGCCCCCGAAGCTATACCCGATGAATATGATTGGACGAGTTCGCTCCTGTAGATACAAGATACAATGTTAGGATCCATAGAGCCTTACCACGAGCCATCATATCTACCAGTTGTACCTCATCTTTTGTTCTCACGTCCTCGATCGAGGTCAAGAGATCTTGCCCGTAGTCCCTTAGAGACATGCCCGATGCATGCGCTTGCCATCCAGAGTTGTGGTAATAGACCAGAACTCGAGCCTGGAGCTCCTTGAGAGGGAGGAAGTCTCGGAACCAAATAGGCCCAATTTTCGAGTCTGGAGCTCCTTGAGAGGGAGGAAGTCTCGGAACCAAATAGGCCCAATTTTCGAGTCCAGACCTGGGGTCGTCCAGCTCTGCGTCAGAGCCTCATCGGTCGTGCCACTTTGCGGAGCATCCTTAAGCTTGTAAGCCCATGCAGTGTCCGGTGACAAACCCAGCCCGTGAACGGCCACGATACTGGTACACGACGACTCAGTGAACGTTCAAGACGTACTAGACTCGACAATCAACAACTTACTCGACCGATATCGGGACACTAGATGGCGAATCGGGGGCGCAGTTGGGACCGAATTGGTCCATTGGCTTGGCCGACCGATAGGAGCCTTTCTGCTTGAAGAGAAAGACCTGCGCTGGGGACAAGGCGACACAGATAGCTAGATTCAAGAGGCATAACGACATGTAGAGAAGTGTGTCCAGCCTCGATTCCTGCTGGAGGCATCTCTCCGTGAGGAACACCAGGGACAACAAGGTTGCTGCCCATATTTGATGGAACAGCTTCCCAGCCACTAGAGCTGCCCAGGTGAGATATAGAGTGAAGACGCCTAACAAGACTGTTGTCGAAGCCATATGTTACATGGTGGGTGTGTAACGGTTGGTAGAGTTGGAAGTTGTCGGAAAGGCTCAGCGGCTGACGAGGTCGCGAAGGCCCCAGTGCCTGGACATACTATTAATAGGCGTGGTGCATCCAGCTGGTGCATCTGATGCATCCCCGCCGTTCTGTGGCGTTCTGGAGGGTAGGAGCTGAAGGAAGGCCAACACATACATGCATGTGATATTGGACGCTCGTTGGGTTAGTCCCCGAATTGGCTTGAGGAGGCGCCAGAGACTTACTGAAGTTGGCTAGGTCGGAACCATTGAAAAGAGCAAAGCACCGTGTCGGATTTCGCGAAAGTACCTAACGTCCTAACCGGTGAGCACGAGCAGGGGAGGGGATGTGATGGGAGGATGCCCAGCACCTGCAGGATTCAATCTTGTCTGATGTTTGCCGAGTCAAAGGCGTGGCACAATCCTGCAGCGCATGCCTGCCTTCCTTTCCTCTTTGCAGCGCAGGCGAAGACAGTTGATGTTCGCTGTACGGAGGGAGTACTACTAACTACTATCTAGTAGTCATCCTCTCTCTTCCAGCCTCTCCGACTACATAAGTCACCTGCGTATACTACTCTCGAGATCTGTCAGTTCCAAAAAAACCCTTGACGAAGTGTGCTGATTCCTCGAAAGGGTTGACAAGGTCCCGAGTCTGCTCCTGATTGCACTGCGCCATGACCAGCAGCATCCCGTTCCCCAAAAACAAGCAACTCTGCTCAGAATTGTCCATCGTCAAAACCCCTCGCCGCACCCTTGCCAGGAGGGTGACGTCCGTTCACTCATCTGTCTCGACAACCGTGGACCTTGACTGGCTACCGGGCCAGCCTTGGATCAAGCTACAAGATCAAGAGAAGGTGACTCGGTATCTGAAAAAGGAATTGATTACAGAGGACCTCAACAAGCTATCTCCTCACCTGTGGCTGGTTGCTACCCAGAACAGCACACACATTTCGTCGCTGGCCCGTCAACTGGTACGAGGTCGCGATATCGTGGTCACTGAAGATCCAGGCCTTCACTTGACGTGGATCTACGAAAGGGTCTTTATCAAGCCGCTTCCAGAGTATCTACCTCGTCAGCCCAGAATCGCCCATCGCTCCTACGGATATAGACGCCCTTCTCAAAGCAGCACGTGGATTCTTGAGATCCTATGCGTTCCTTATCCAACACAAGGCAGACTATCTTATTGCAACGCACGACGACAGATTGGGTCTCGTTCCAAGATCTATCACCTTTCCTGACTTGGTTGAATTTCTGAGATATTTCAGGGACATCCCGGACCAACAGGTTTCTCCTCGATACTAAGGTGCCTACCCCGAGGAGATTAAATCGGTTTTCATCTAGCTAGATACTATATTAATACTAGATTAGATAGAGATCGGATCTATATAATATACAACCGTATCCGATCCGGATCCGATCCGTGTCGCTAGGCTTAAATCGGTAATTTTATTAGCGTTTCGATCCGTGTTCGATCCGATTTCGAGATTTAAAACCGTATTAAAATAGTATTAGAACTATATTAAAACTATACTAAAACCGTATTCGCTATAAAAGCGATTTTAAAAAAAATAATAAGGGTTCGATTCTTAATCGAGACGAGAGTTTTTATTTTTATTTTAATATATAAATAAAGGAGACTACCGCTAAAATTTTTAAAATTTAATTTTACTACTAACTATTAACTATATAGTCTATACCGCTAGACTATTAGTCCGTAAATTCTCTAAAGTTACTAATTTATAGAAAAAGTATTAATAAAATCAATATACTTACTATTTATTAGTAACACTATAAAATTTATAAAATTTAACTAAGTCTAAAATCGATATAGTTCGAATACGGTTCGAATACGGTTCGAACACGGTTTAGATACGGTTCGGATCCGGTTTAGATACGGATTAAATATATATAAACTTCTAACCGTATTAATATAGAGTTAAAACTGATTTAATCTACTAGGGATGGGCCTCTTAGTACGCATTTGGGGACCTGCGACTCACGCGGATCAATTTTTGGATCACAATATTCATGTGGCGCTCAACTTATTTCAAGCAATACGGTCAATACGGGTCATACTTTGCCCAGTTCTACGGCCCTCTCCTGTTCATCCTCGGAGTCGTCGCGCTTGCCCTAAACTCGATGCAAGTCGTTCCGGTCGTTCAAGAGGTCCTCGGATTTGGGCCTGGGTGGATTATTTTCGCGTCTATGGCGCGAGGCTTTTCAGTCTTCACTCTTTTTGTGATCCTGCTTTTATCATTCGTATTGGTCACAATACTTCTACTCCTTATTTCTCGGGAGACTATCTACGCTGTGAAAGATCTTTACCGGAAAAGGGAGACTGATAGGAAGGATGATAGTTCTGCAGCCCAGACTAGCTTAGAAACGACTATAGACAGGAGAAATGCTACTGACAGTAATGTATAGATGGTACTACTATATAACTACCTACTAAAGAAATTAGAAGTAGTAACCAGATTAAAGCAAGATCAAACCTAAATCAAACCCGGATCAAATCCTGATTAGATCTAGATTATATTTCTAAACTTTATTCAACTACTACTATATTAGTAGATAAAATATACTGTAGGGCGTAAATCCTCCCTAAGTCTGCCTACTGAGCAACTAAGCTAAATTTGGTCTATAGAGTCTTACCTACTCGTACTAAGAGCAATATAGACATACTCGACAGAGCAACACTCTCGACAGAGTATATAGCAACGTACTTAACAGAGTAACGTACTACACGACAGCGTCAAGTAAAGCGTTCGACAGAGCAACGCTCTCGACAGTATCAAGTATAGCGTTCGATAGAGTACTAACGCAGGCGAGGAGCAACGAGCAACACAGGCGAGAGAGAGTAACGAGCAACGAGCAACGCAGGCGAGAGAGAGTAACGAGCAACGAGCAACGCAGGCGAGAGAGA
>NW_006912904.1:2574434-2579606 GCF_000585565.1 Capronia epimyces CBS 606.96 | reverse complement strand
CAGGCGAGAGAGAGTAACGAGCAACGAGCAACGCAGGCGAGAGAGAGTAACGAGCAACGAGCAACGCAGGCGAGAGAGAAGAGGTAGGGTAGAGAAGGTCCTCAATTAGGCAGCAGCGAGACTCGGCGCGGATAAACTATCCTCCGGACGCCAAGACGCGCTAGGTCACTTAGTGTGATATTTCAACAGCTAATCGATAAGGCGTATTCTTATTGTCCAATTAAAATCGCGGCTTTCTTGTCGAAATTTGTAGCTATATACTACTTCGCTTCGCTTAGTAGGACTATGTACTAGATATATTTTCCTCTTAGGCTTCAGACGTACTGATAGCCAGTGACAAGGGAAAGCAGACTCAGGCTGTTGTCAAGTCAGAGACTCGATCCAAGGACCCAACCAACCTTCCACCTTCAGCAGGGGCACGAGGTACTTCGGCAGACCTCAATGGGGAACCGGTTCTATTTCATCCCGGTCTCACCATGTGAGGACTCCCGAAAATACAGTACATACTATGAGTATGTAGCGGGTCTGGACGTCGCTTTTGACCTCGTTTTCGATCGCCACGCGTGATTCATCGACGGCTAATGAAGGTGTGATGGTTAGCGACTGTGACTGTCACGATTTTAATAGGCAACCACGTGACTAGCGTGTGGTTGCGCATGCACGTGACCAAGATTTAGCGCGCGGTGGGCATACTACATACCTAGTATCTACGACTCCTTAATTTACTCTTTTTCATGCACCTTGTTCGATCCGTGAGAGTGACTACTATGGCAAGACTTAATAGATTTACGTCTCGCAAGTGCATTCTACTACAACCTCCACCCCGATGCGTACAGAAAGCGACTCGAAGTCGGCGGGGGCCGGGCTACTGGCCGATAGCCAGGAGATCTCGGTGGCGGCAGCCTATAGGAGACCGAAGAAAGGGGATTATCTTCTTGTTCATGTCGACACATGGGTGGCTAGCTGGACCTTGTCCGATGCCTTGCTGTAGTCGTTCAGGTACGTACCCGCCTTTTGGGAACTGGAAGTTTGGAAGTGTTGGGAGCATTCGAGGTTTGCAGCCAGCACGTGCGCCAAGAGGTGTGCTCTACTGGCCCGCGCCGACCATGGAGCAACCCCACAGTTGGAGCCTTGTTGCTCGAGGTATACAGACTACCGCCCGCTTGTCATGTCCTAACAGACCAAATTTGGGCGAAGAGGGGACTCAGTCGCCCAGCTCCAAGCTTCAGGCTCATTGCTTTCCAATAATCTCTTTTTAGAAAGAAAAGGGAGAGAGAAAAAACCCCCCTCGGACCGAGCACAGTCCCAAAGCAGTACGTATAAGAAGTTGGGGATCCCTCTCTCCTCCCTTGTCCGTAACTTTCAATATTGTGGTGTCGAGAAGCACACCTTTCTTTCAAGATGAAGTTCACCCTCGGAGCTCTTGCTCCTTTCCTTCCCCTCGTCTCTCTCTTCGCCCCGGCCGCCCAGGCCGCGAGCAATGACACGACGCCCATGCAGATCAGGCTGGCGTACGCCGGCCCCACGGGCATGGTCGTGAGCTGGAACACTTACGCTCAGTTGTCACAGCCCACGGTGCGCTATGGACTGTCGGCCACGGACCTGAACCTCACCGCCTCCTCCAACGAGTCGGTCACGTACACCACGTCGACGACGTACAACAACCATGTTAAGATCACCGGCCTGAAGCCCAACACCCAGTACTTCTACCAGCCTCAAAACAGCAACTCGTCCACTCCGTTCACTTTCAAGACCAGTATCCCTGCTGGGGATAGCACCCCGTATTCCGTCAGGATGGTGGTGGACTTGGGGCTGATGGGCCCGCAAGGCTTGACCACCCACGTGGGAAAAGGCGCCGCCAACCCATTGGGGCCAAACGACAAGAACACCATCCAATCAGTGCTTGAGGATGACTCGGACTATGAATTTCTGTGGCATCGTAAGCCATCTATCTCCCACTCCATGCGTTTTTCTTTTGTACATTGCGGCTGCTAATCAAACCCCCGATCTCTAGCCGGTGACATTGCATATGCCGACTACTGGTTGAAAGAGGAAATCCAAGGCTTCCTCCCCAACACGACCATTGAAGGCGGAATCGAGGTTTATGAATCGTTGCTCAACCAATTCTACGACGAGATGACGCCCATCACGTCCAACAAGGCATACATGGTCGGCCCAGGAAACCACGAAGCCAACTGTAAGCAACTTTTTGTCCTGAATGGACGCACACAGCGAGACACACACACACACACACGAGGACATCTCCAGTACTAACCGCTTGTGATTTTGCTTTTATAGGTGACAACGGTGGCACGACCGACTCAGCACACAACATCACCTACGACGTGTCCATCTGTATGCCGGGCCAGACGAACTTCACGGGCTTTATCAACCATTTCCGCATGCCCAGCAGCGAGTCCAAAGGCTTTGGGAACTTTTGGTATTCATTCGACCATGGCATGACCCACTACGTCCAGCTCGACACCGAGACCGATATTGGTCATGGCCTGGTCGCTCCAGATGAGCCAGGTGGGAGCGAAGGAGAAGACGCCGGTCCGTTCGCCCGACGAGACGCCCAATTGAACTGGTTGGAAAGCGATCTGGCCGCAGTCAACCGAACCGAGACTCCTTGGATCGTCGTTGGTCAGTTTTATACCCCTTTTTCCCTTTTTCTCTTTTTCCCTTTTCACATCCCACCCGCGAGAAACTCCCTCCCTCCCTCCTTCCTCCCGCGAAACCTCCAAAGAGTGATAGTATTTCTCAAACACTGAAAATGACCATCACCTGTTAACATCTCCCCCCCTTCTCACAGCCGGCCATCGCCCATGGTACGTCAGCGCCAAGAACCGCAGCAGCACGCTGTGCGAAGACTGCCGACACGTATTCGAGCCCATCTTCCTCAACTACAGCGTCGACCTGGTCCTCTCCGGTCATGTTCACGTGTACGAGCGCAACGCCCCCGTGGCCTACACGAACCCGGACCCGGCCGAGCTCAACAACCCCAAAGCCCCCTGGTACATCACCAACGGCGCGGCGGGCCACTACGACGGCCTGGACGACTTTGTGCTCCCGCTGCAGCCGTACTCGCGCTTCGCCACCGACAAGGTGTACGGCTGGAGCAAGCTCACCTTCCACAACTGCACGCATCTGACCCACGACTTTGTCGCCAGTGCCAATGGCACCGTGCTGGATACGGCGACCTTGTACAAGAATCGCACTTGCGCCGTCGAGGCGAAGACGCCGCCGTCGTCGTCTTCTTCGTCCGGGAGCACGGCCACTTCGAGCGGCGCCGCCGCCGCCACGTACACGGGTGCCGCGGGCGTCGTGGAGTCTTCGCTCGAGGCCGTCATGGGTCTGGCAATGCTTGTTGTCGCCTATGTCAGCTTGGTCTAAGTTGGACGCGACCAGGGGTTTCAGCCTCGTATCACCGACGACCTCAGCCAGTCTGTCACGGTTATATACACCAAGTGGCTAATTCACGAGTGAATTAGTTACTTCGTGCTTTTGGCGACCGTCGTGGTGTAACGGTTTGGGTCAACCGTGACACAGTCAGCCAGTGTAGTTCTAAGAGTAAAAGAGCCTTGACTTGAACTTCTTGAAGTCCTGATGTACTACTATCAGTATAGAAAAAGAGCTTGAAAAAGTTTCTCTCTCTCTCTCTCTCTCTCTCTCTCTCTCTCTCTCTCTCTCTCTCTCCCTCACACTATTTTTAGCCTATTGTCCGCTCCTTTCGTTATAGCTATACCTTCGATACCTTAGAATATATAGTAGATTAAATCAATTTTAACTCTATACTACTACGTACATACTATATACTATGTATATAGTACTAGGTATACTAATACTTATATACCCACCCTCTTTAGTTCTAAGCTGATTTAATATATACTAATTTAATAGTACTATATAATTAAAAGCTTTATAGTATAGTATTTAATTTAATTTAAGACTTCTTAAGAACTATTAGTAGTACTACCTTCGGCTTTAACTACTACTACTAGCTTTAAGCTTTAAAAATTAAGGTTTTTCTAAGATTTCAAGGTTTTAAAATAAACTTAGAAGTACTCTAATTTACGCTATAGCTATACCTATATAATAATCAAATTTTAAGTATAAAATCTTAGATTTTACTATAAAGAAGTATTATTATATATATAGTGTATTATATACTAATAGAGTATACCGTATTCCTTAACTTATATAAAGACTAAGGAATTTTAAAAATTTCTTCTAAAGCTTAAATTTTCTTAAAAACTTCTTAAAAGCCTATTAGAAGCTTCTCTAATACTAAAGAAAGGTTCTTATTAATTTACGGACTTAAGACGATTAGTATTAATGCTATCTTAATACTACACTAACTCTCTATAAATACCGGATTAAAACCGGATCGAAACTGGATCAAAATCTACTAAGTATTTTTAGACCTAGCTAAACCCTATAATATAATGATAAATAGTAAGTACTATATTAGATTTTATTAGAGCTCTCTATAAGTAACTAAATATCGATTAATAGACGATTAGGATTATTATAAAACTTTATAAAAAATTTTCTCTATACCTATCTTAAAGCTACTAGGTAGTAATAGTACCTAGCTTAGGTACCTATATTAGGATTATCTTTTTGTCGATCTCTCTAGAAAGCCTCTAGGAAAGAAAACCTTCTTATGATTATAATTAATATAAAAATTAGTAAGTATTCTAAGTCTATAATCCTAATATTACTAATCCTTACTATATAATTACTATATATACTATAATCTCTAATTAGGTAATCTCTAATTAATCTCTAATTTATATAATCTCTAATTAATATCTAATCGATGCCTAATTAATGTCTAATTGATGTCTAATCGATCCCTAATTGATTATATTATATATTTACCTAGTAATCACCTAGTACTAATTAGTATCTATTAATTTTAACCCTAAACGCCTATGAATCTTATAACGTGCATGATAAGCGAGTGAAACAGACAAGCGAGTGAAACACCTCACCAAATTTCCACACCATCCAACTTTCAATATGATTTTCTCCACCACCAGCGATGGCAACTATTAATGAGGAACGAAAAATAAATCTTGCTCTTCAAGCTATCAGAAAAGACCAAAATCTCAGTATCCGGGCCGCAGCTACGATCTACAAGTGTAATCACGTTACCCTGTCTCGACG
>NW_006912904.1:2396833-2572864 GCF_000585565.1 Capronia epimyces CBS 606.96 | reverse complement strand
GGTGGTCGGGTTGAGGTGTTTCACTCGCTTGTCTGTTTCACTCGCTTGTCTGTTTCACTCGCTTATCATGCACGTTACTCTTACGGATATTTCAAATAGAAGAAATATTAAGATAAAAAGACTAAGTAATAAGTTAGACTATATCCGATTAGACTATATTAAATTAAAAGAAAACTAGGACTAGTTATATTTAAATTAGAACTACTTAAAAATATAAGAATATACGTAGTATTCTATATATCTCTTCTAGAATTATTAAAAATTAAAACTAAACTAGCGTTAGTTAAAGTTAATAAAGAAATTTAAGAGTCTAGATACTTAGTAGAAAGAATCTTGAATTACGAAGAGATTAATAAAGAGCTGTATCACTGATAGTTAGGACAGAGCGAATTAGAGAATACGTGGGAACTAGTAGAAAACCTTACCCGGTAGCTTATGGCTCGCTACTACTTAGAATCGCATCCCAGTCCACGGACTCGTGGAAGGGGACTTCAGCCTAAGGGAAGTCAGGATCGGTAAAGGCGCCTTCCCCCTCTACGGGTTGCTCCTCTAGTGCGCTAAGGGCCTATATCTCACGACGAAGTATTCTGGAGGAAATCTCTTCTAACTAAGCAATAGAATCCTAAATTGCCGAATTCTCGGCTTCGGCGTCTGCCAGGACCCGGCGGAGACGAGCAATCTCCTTACGCTTCCGGCGGGATTTCTCCTTAAAGGCCTTTTTCTCGTCGGCTACTCGGCGAAACTCCTCGAGAGAGAAAGAACCATCGTAATCGATATTCTTACGGAGGTAGTAGGAACACTTCTTGGACCGTTCTTTAGAAAAATAATAGGTGTCGCCCGAACGGGCGCAGTTCGAACAGGAGACTATCGCAGGATCGGTGGAAAGCTCGATAGCGGTGGCAAGGGCAAGACAACGGTCAGCAGAAGAACGCTTATACGGCCTGGAGGCAGGACGAGATATTGTTAGCCATAATAGGGAAAGTCGGCCGAGAATACGGGACTATAGGGGACTCCGGAGGAAGAGATCACGATTACGTGACTGCTCTAGTTAATCTGGTGCTCTGTATAGAGCACTTAGAGTAACAGAGCACTACGAGTTTCATATATCTATATAGTCGCCTATCTCCTATAGTTCTATAGTCCTTCTCGTAGTTAACTTCGTTCACAAGCTAGGTGATATATTATCATTGATAGCTTTCGTTCTGACGTACCTTACACCGTTATACTCCTTCTATACTTCTGCTTATTAGTGAACCTGATCGAACTCGTGACCTTGCGGAACGATTCGTGACAGTTAGGTTGGACCTACGTAGTCCTGCTCGAAGCCGCATCTCTTTTTAATCAAGTCTTGGATTTGGTAGTAAACATCGAAGGGTGCAATTGGAAGGTTTGAGATAAGACGAACCATCTGGTCCGAATACGAACAGACCGAGACCATCTTTTGTTTTCCCCTGTGACTGTATACATTGGTCTCTATGTAGAGGTACTACTGTATCTGTATTATCGTAGTATGATGACACCATATATGACTCAAGTCATGGCTGAATGGTTACTACAGCTCTTACAAATCTCCAGCCTTGAAGAACTTCTGCCCCTTGATGGTGAGCCATGGGACCAGGCCAGTCCGGCCTTTGTTCACCTTGCTCTCTCCCTTGAACTCGTGGATCATGATCTCGGGCTTGACGGCCGACGTGTCGACCAGAACCGAGCCCTCGGCATCCAACGCCTCGGCCTGGACGCTTTTGACACCCACGCGGGCGATGGTGAGGACGGTCTCGAAGCTCTCCCGGTCGACCTGGCCGATGAAGGACCGGCGCCCGCCCAGAACCTCGTAGAAGCGCCAGGCCTTGGTCCGGGTGTCGCCGTTCCACGACACATAGACGTTGGTGGCGGCGGCATCCTCGTCCTCGAGGGCGACGATGGCGGGCGCCTCGTGGGGGATGCCCGTCCAGTTGTAGCGGAAGCCCCGGTAGTTCTGGACCCCCGATCCCAGGTAGTCCGAGTCCATGTAGGTGTGGAAGATCGGGGTGCCGTCGGACTTGAACTCGGTCATGGCGCCCTCGGAGCCCCAGTTGACCAGGACGTTGCCGTTGGGCAGCAGCTGGGTCGACCCCTGCGACTTGGAGAGCAGGTCGTCGGGCGGGTGGAAGGCCTGGACGATGGTCGCCTCCCAGGTCTCAGTGTCGACCTCGATGATCTTGCCGCGCGAGATGTTGTAGAAGTGCACCTCGTGCCCGTGCCCGCTCTCAGTGCCGTGGGCCGAGTTGTCGTACAGGCTGATGATCTCTTTGGTGCCGTTCTCCGACCGGGCTTGGAACCGAGCGTGGTGCTGGAAGGCGAACTCGACCTCGTCGCCCATCTTGAAGCTGGACGACTTGCCCGACAGTTGCCACATGATCTCGCCCGTCCGCCCGTCGACCTTGTACACCGCGTTGGCGTCTCGGGCCGAGATCAGGTAGTTCCCCTGGTCATCCTTGTCCACCGAGTTGATGTGGAAGTAGTCCCATGCGTCCGAGCTGTTGTACCCGGCGCCTGCTTGCCCCGGGTTGAGTGGAAGATAGCCCTCTGTTGTTGTTGTTATTGTGACACACAATCAGCATTGTGTGAGCGAGAGCGATGATGGTGGTGGTGGCATGAGGCAGGAGTAGCAGTAGTAGTAAACACAGACGTACCTGATGGGTCAACATGTTCGAGACTGCTCCACTCGAACAAAACCGCTCCAGTCTCGATATCAAGTTCTGGTAAAGAAGACAAGTAAGCATTCGTTTTCGCACAGACATGTGTACAGCTCGGCAGCACCAACCTTGAAACCGGGCGTCGACGATCCACTGCTGCTCGTCGCTACCCCCGTAGGCGGTCAGATTGTAAGGCACCGGGTGGTAGATTTGAATCAAGGCCGTCTCCTCGTTGATGATGTGGAACTCGTGTTTGTCCGTTAAGCGATGGTTCCCGGCTCGGAGTTCTTTGATGGTCTCATAGTTTTGGTCGAGAAACGTCGTGTGGCCGTGGCCGTGACCGTAGGCGGCATTGTGGCTTCCTTCGAAGCAGAAGAGAATGTCTTTCCCCTTGTATCGTGCCATCTGGAAGTTGGTCGCCCAGATGGAGAAGTAGGTGAACCCCGACCAGACCAGATCACCCGTGTCGGTAAAGATGTACGGTGCCGCCTGGGCAGGCCCGTGATGGGTCCCCTCGGGATATCCAGAGAAGGGAGCCATGAACAAATAGCCCTTCTCGACCTCCTTGCTGGCCGGGATTGTGATGTTCAGTCTTGGAGGTGCTAGGTCGGGCCTAGATTTGTATTGCCAGTCGGCCGCGACGCTCGGAATCCATGCAAGCCCCAGGGTGAAGGCTATGAACGAAGCCGCCCATAGACCTCTCTTCTCTCTCGCCGGTGCCATACTGGGAGACTTCGATACAGATCGGTCGATGTTGATGTAGTGCTCGGAAGAGACAGACTGTTGGTGGAAATCAAGTTAAGCACGAGGGAAGCGCCGGTCGTCTTATAAGGGGCCCAGTCGGTCACAGCAGGATATAGCATAACAACTCCCATGTCAGAATCCGACTTTACAATGGCGGAATGATGTGGGGATTGGACCATTATCGCCTTGTATAGCGTGCAGCGTCGATCCCATTGCGCACATCGTCCCCGACGCTCTATCGCACACGGACAGCAACTCCGCTTCCCAGTTCCACAGTCCAAACTCAGCGGCCGGATTTTCACCGCCACCACGGACATGAACCCCGAAGCCAGCGCGAGGAGCGACCACGCCCATGGACTCGGGCATGGATCTTTTGTTTGTCCTATTGATGGAAATCGATCGCGGTAGATCAACGCTGTGTAGGACATTGGCTGGTGGCCCTCTACTCACCGGGTAGTCGATTGGTTTCATAATTTTTCTTTTCTTTTAATTTGGGTTGAGTGCATCCCTACAAACTACGTACACGCCCATTAGGATTCCTGATCCTGCAGACTCAAGAGCATCAGCGCAAGATGGATTCATCCCCCCCGATATCTCCCCACGAAGGGAATAGCCAGGTCTGCTCAAGTGAGGATGTCGGAAAGATCGACGACAGAACACCACTTCTCGCCGCCTACCCAGGTGGAGCGAAGCAAGTGGAAGAGAAATGGACGCGGGGGGCTGGCTTCGTCTGGATCGAAATTGGTAAGCTGCATACATCACACGTGAACGGCGGCAAGGCGAACAATTATACTGACTGCCGTAGCCATCTTTTCCAACGTTTTCCTCTCCGGGTTTGACGGAACCATCACGGCCTCGACCTACGCAGTCATCGGGTCGGAGTTCAAGGCGGCGAACACCATCTCCTGGCTGACCACGTCTTACCTGATCACGAGCACCGCGTTTCAACCTCTCTACGGCCGTTTCTCCGATATTCTCGGTCGTCGAACCTGTTTCTTCACTGCCACCATCACGTTCCTGTTGGGGTGTCTCGGGTGTGCTCTGGCCCCCGACATGATCACCTTGAATCTGATGAGGGCTCTCACCGGGCTGGGAGGAGGTGGACTGATGACCATGGCCACGATCATCAACTCGGACATGATACCCTTGAAGGAGCGTGGGATGTACCAAGCGTGTCAGAACGTGCTCCATGGGTTTGGATCCATCTGTGGCGCGTCCCTCGGCGGGCTCATCGCCGATCATATTGGTTGGCGTTGGTGCTTCTTGTGTCAAGTGCCGGTCTCCATCTTTGCTTTCGCGGTCGGCTTCTTCGTCATCACGAAGCCTGAGACCAAGACCACGGTCGACGAAGAAAACCCGACCTCGGAGAGACCGGCGTCCAAGTGGAAGGAGATTGACCTGGCCGGCGCCATGCTTTTGGTTCTCGGCCTGTCTGCACAGTTGGCTGCCATGAGTATGGGTGGGAACAACTACCCCTGGACCGACTTCCGGGTCATCCTCGCCATGATTGTGAGCGTGCTTCTCCTGGTCGTATTCGTGTTCGTGGAACTGCGAACCACAGCAATTCCAGTGATGCCCATGTCCATGTTGAAAGGCACGCTGGCCATTTCCAATCAAATCAGCAACGTGTGTGTGGGCATGGCGGCATATTCGGTGAGTTCTTGCAGCCCTGAATCCAACCTCAACGGGGGGCTTTGCTGACTGCAAGGCGAGTTTTTGTTCATGCTGCCTTTGTTCTTCCAGGTTGTTCTTCGAGACAGCCCCTCGGAAGCGGGCATCCGTCTCGTGATACCCTCGCTGGCCACTCCAGTCGGCGGGCTGGCTTCGGGCATCATCATGTCTCGATGGGGCCGTCTCAGCGAGCTCGTCCGGGTGGGCTGTCTGATGATGATGGTGGGCAATGGCTTGGTGGCCTCGCTCAAATACCACGACGAGTCGTGGAAGTATCTTGTCTATCTGATGCCGGCGAACTTCGGCCAGGGCATGTCGTACCCTGCCATTCTCTTTACATTTTTGGCCGCGTTCGATCACAGTCGTAAGTACCTCTTCCCCTTTCTTCGCATGGTGGGGCTCAGGCTGACTTCCCCCCAAGACCAGGCTGTCTCCACGTCCATGGTCTATCTGTTCCGCTCGATGGGGACTGTCTGGGGTGTGGCTGCCTCTTCTACTTTACTGCAAAACATTCTTGCGCAGCAGCTGCCGTCAGCACTGGCAGACATACCCGAGAAGGAAAAGGTGATACAGTCCTGGGGCCTGCGTGCATGGGTTCAGGATGCTGACTTGGGAGTTCTATAGATCATCGATGAGATCCGTCATTCCATTACGAGCTTGAAGACGCTTCCACCCGAAGTTCAGTCGGCAGCACGTCACGTATATTACGACGCCTTGCAGTGTGGATTCATTGCCAACACCGCAGTTGCAGCGCTGGCTTTGGTCACGTCTTTCTTTGCGCGCGGGAAAAGCCTCGATCGAAGCTGAGGACCCGGTTTGTTCCTTCAGCGTAGCATTATGTAGCACGTTGCCACCGTATCTACCAAAAATGTCCCATGTCTCTCCGAAAATCTATCTGGGTGAAATCGAAACGTGTACAAACCTCATGTTGCCCATCATATTCGATCTCTACGGTTACTCTGCACTTCGTGGTTACAGATGTCTGTGACGCACTAAGCTCAGGCTCGAGCCTGTGGGATAGACTTTCATAGTCACCCGGTGGTGGATCCTTTAGCCGCGGATTGTACCGCCATCTGGAGTCCAAGTCCATTGATAATGCCGGCCAGGGTGCGAACGGGGGCCAACTCCGAAACGCTCTCAAGGTCTCAGGCGCAACTTCGAATCCTTCAGATGTCATGATGCCAAAATCCATGAACAACCACCAGGCCATGGAACATCCAGGACCCGCTTGCTGCGAATTGCGTGCCAGACACCCTTCTCGACGTGCTCGTTGCCGCTGATAACGCTCGGGTTGCTACTGTCGAGATGTACCAGTAGCATGTCTATACAAAAGGTGCATAAAAGGAAGGATCCCATCCTCCCTCGCCTGTTCGAAATGAACCAGACTTAGGAGCTTGTGATGACATAGCCAGCACCACCTCCTTTCTTTGCCTCAGGTCCGGTTGTACACATTCGGTACCATTCTTCTGGAACCACAATGATGGCGCAGGAAAACAGTCACAGTGTCAGTCATGGGTGGAATGAGAAGACTGCGACTTCTGGAGAGAAGCGACCTCCTCCCGTCGGCACAAGCACCGCCCTCCCCGTGGAAGCGGACGACAGCCCGGAGGGAGGCAGCATCAGAGAAGATTGCTACCTCGGATCGACTGAGCAACATCCCTTCTCCTCGCCGGCTGATGCAGAGCACTGGCGCAGCGTCTATGAGTCTGCCCGTTATGAAGGGCGCCATCGCTACGACCCATCGTGTCAATGGAGTTCCACTGAAGAGAAGAGACTCGTGAGAAAGCTTGATCTCCGGATCATGGTCTGGGTCTGGATCATGTTCTGCTCTCTCGACCTGATCCGCCGGAACATCAACCGCGCGGTCTCGGACAACCTGGTAACTACCCATGCTCTTCCCTTGGAGCAAATTTGATGACCATGTCCAGCTTGATGATCTGCACATGAGCACCAACGATTACAACACGGGTCAAACCATCTATCTCGTCTCGTTCCTGGCCGCTGAACTTCCTGGAGGTCTCTTGAGTAAGAAGATTGGGCCAGACGTTATGACCCCCATCTCCATCACTCTTTGGGGGACCCTTTGTTGCCTACAGTCTCTGATCAAGGACCGTGCCACCTATTTTGTTTTCCGTGCTCTCATCGGCTTCTCTCAAGGAGGGTTCATCCCGGATCTTGTCCTTTACCTGTCCTATTGCTACAAGAGTACGGAGCTACCCATGAGACTGTCGGTCTTCTGGACAGCAATCCCGGTGACGCAGATCACTGGATCACTTCTTGCGGCAGGGTTTCTCAAAATGCGTGGGATACGAGGTTGGGCAGGATGGCAGTGGCTGTGAGAATTCCCCTTTTGAGAGAGTGGATACAGCGAGTTGACTGTGCCCCTAGATTTTTGATTGAGGGATTGATGAGCGTCGTCGTTGGCCTGGTGACCTTTTTCATGATGCCACCCAGTCTCACTGAGACCCACAAGATCCTGGGTGGCAAGGCGAGCTGGCTCCATGGTAAGACCGGATGGTTTACGGAGCGAGAAGAAAAGATCCTGGTCAACCGAATCCTGCGAGATGACCCGTCCAAGGGAGACATGAACAACCGACAGCACGTCGACCTCAAAGGCATCTTGACCGCGCTCACGGACGTGGATCTCTGGCCCACGTACATTGTAAGTCCTCGTGGCACCGATAACTTGTCGAAGGGTGCTGTGTCCGAGACTGATTTTTCTGTGTTTTACAGCTCGGTATCCTGGCCTTTATCCCGTTCCAGCCTGCCGCCAACTACATGTCGCTCACCCTGCGAAACATGGGCTACACCGTCTTTGAGGCAAACATGCTCGCCATTCCGGGCTATTTCCTGTTCTTTGTCAATGTAGGTTCTGCCCCCTGCCTCGGCTTGGGGTTCTGCCAGAGCTGACAGGGACGAAAAACCCAGATTCTCGCCGTGGTATGGGCCAGCGAGAAATACAGGGAACTCTTGATCTTCGCGTCGTTGAGCAACGTCTGGGTTCTGCCTTTCCTGATTGGACTGGTTGCAATCCCCCATACGGCCAGACCCTGGGTTCGGTACGCGCTGTTGACGGGAGTCAACGGAGAGCCTTACTGTAAGTCTGTCGGGGACCAGCCACACCATCACCGGATTTTTCTAATGTGTCGGTACCTTGGTCCAGCTCATGCCATTCTGGTGGGGATGATTTCCCGCAACGCCAACAGTGTGGCTACTCGCGCCGTCGCTGCGGCGGTGTACAATATCTGCTATCAGATTGGATCCATCGTCGCCGTCAACATCTATCGAAACAGTGATAAGCCCTACTGTACGTTTCCCTGATTACTACCTCTTTGTTGTTTGAGGAGAGTACGTACGTACATACTAATCACCTGGACGCCATAGACTATCGAGGCAACAGGATCCTGGTCGGATTGACTTCGGCCAACATTGTCCTGTTCGTCCTGGCTAAGTTGTACTACATCAAGCGGAACCAGCAGAAGGAGAAAAAGTGGCGGGCGTTAAGTCAATCTGAGAGGGACAACTACCTGACCACCACCACGGATACGGGCACGAAGAAACTCAATATCCGCTTCGCTCGCTAGTTTTGCTATTGTCACTAGAAAGGGGTGCTGACGAGTCTGGGAATATGGAGCACCGCGACACTCCATCTTGCGCTGCTAGAATGCGTACTCAGCATCGTTGCCCTTTCATGGCTGCGGCGGTGTGTCTAGAAGTTCGTTGAGAGGTAGACCTGTACTATACTGGCGCACGGAAGATGACTAGCCAATACGGAACACGGGGTTATCATTTAGAACGAGGGGAGGAAGTCACTTCACTCTGAACCATGTCTATATAGTATCGCCTTCTAGATAAACCCTCTTCCGATAGTCAGGTAGCCTGTAAGAATGCCCCTAATTACTACTATTACTAGTGCACCGATATCAGATCCACCACCACTTCGAGATCGGCCCAATCAACCTCTCCACGAGTCACCCGTCGCTTTCGGAGTTGGACTCCGTTCCAGGGGCGATGATTGCCCTGCTCGCACCTGATTGCGTGATTGTCTGCGAGGGGCTTTTCACCTTCGACCGTCACCCATCATCCCCATCCTCATTCCCCATCCCTCATCCACAATCCCTCTCACCAATCTATCTCTACTACCGACCATTTGTAAATTGATCTCGTACCTCAAACAATGATGCATCGGCTACCCGGGGAGAAAAGAATCTCGTGAGTTTGCGCGAGAGAACGATGGACTGAGAACCACACAGGTTAACAAATTACTGCAGTTGCAAACGATGCCAAACCCGTAAGGTACGTTATACTCTTCTCACTTGTGGCCTCCTCTTCTGCGGAAAAGACTCATTTTATCTCTTCCGGGTCAGATCAAATGCACTCGAACGACGCCTTGCCGTAGCTGCTCCGTCGCTGGCGTCAAATGCGAGTTCCGTGCCGAAGACTGGAAACGAGCTCCCATCTCGCACGAGTATGTCTCTGCGCTCGAGGGCCGCATAGCTGCCTTGGAGTCCCTGCTCTCCCGCATCAAGGCGTCGTCGGGCCCTGAGCGTGAATCCATCATTGACGGTGTTGATCTCGTCGACCATATGCCCTCTGGAGGCGGCAACCACCACTCCGTAATGCAAGCACCGGCACATGATGCTTCGGATCAAGACGTCCTGGCAGATGGGAATGACGGCGATGGCGGTGACCTCATGGGTTCCTCCTGGAGCTACGATGGTGGAGAGGGTATGTCGTTGATATCCCAGCATACTGTTCGGCCGTTTGAGCTCACACTCTCGTCCTTTCATCAGGTTCTACGATATTCTTCGGTCCCGGTAGTATATACAGTACGGGTCTCCTTGGGACTTCCAAGTCTGCGATGAATCGTTCGTCAGCAGCTCGGCCGTGCTCTAGGATGCCCACCACCACCATCGCCACCAGATCCATCTCCAGCCTGTCGGGGATCATCATCCACGAGTGCATCACGCTGTTCTTCCGGTGGCAGCAGCCTTATTCCACGCTCATCGACCGGGATGCTTTCCTGCTCGACTTCTCGAACAGTTCAGGTTCCGGTGAACACTGTCCACCGGCCCTCTTGTATGCCGTGTGCTCTCTCGGGGCATTGATGTCTCATGACCCAAACATAAGGGGCCTCGCCGACCTCTTCTCGACGTGTGCGGAAGAAGCCATATCTACAAGGCCACCCTGGATCCCCAGCGTGACCACGTCGCAAGCAATGCTGCTCTGTGCAATCTTCGAAGCAGGGCGGGGCAGCGCATCCAAGTCCTGGATGTATTCAGGTCCGTGTTACTCACCAAGGGGTTTGTTTACTGGCACCAACGAAACTCACTCTTCGCAGGAATGGCATTCCGGATGGCACAAGACTTGGGCCTCCACGAAGGGCCCCGGTCGGCGGCGGCTACTGCTTCGTGTCACAACAGTTACTATCATCACCACCGATACCCCTCAGGTGCGCCGCTCGTTGACTTGGAGTCACGGCGACGCATGTCTTTGACCTTTGCTATATCCGATAAGTTCCCACTTATTCCACGTAATGACCTGCGATAGACCGCACTAACTCGAGCGCCCTAGGATCTTGAGTCTCTTTTTCGGGAGACCGACCGCCATGGATGAGGCCGACTCCGACCTGGATACCGGTATGATCGTCTCTGATTCACCGACAATGCCAAACCCGGCCGACTCGGCGGCCCAGCGGATCTGGATGGCATGGCTCCAGCGTCAAACTGGCAGCATCAGCGGCGGCGCCGGCGGCGGCGGTAATCCAGGAGACAACCACGCACAGCAGCCATGTCCAGCACATGTTTCGACCGTCTTGATCACCAAACAAGGCCAGTTGGGGAGGATCATGGAAGAAATCCAGGTCCAGCTCCACTCGTCCAGAGCCAAATCGGTCGGTAGGTCCGAGTATTGGGCCGAGGCCGTCTACAACAAGCTCAATGCTCGACTCTGCAGCTGGCACGATTCCTTGCCCGGAGACATGCGGTGGAACCGATGGGGCTCGAACCTCGTCGAGGTCGACCCTAGTCTGGCTGCCTTACAGTACGTTTTCCTACCATTTCCTGTATCCCTTTCACACCAGAGAAAAGTCCTAACATGACTTTGGGTCCAGCGTGCTTTACCACACAGTCCGCATCACTCTGAATCGTCCTCTTCTCACCACCACCACAAGAGTGCGTCAGAGACGGACGGGGCCAGCTTCAAGTTCACACTCGGCCGCGTTCAACATCTGCGACGCCTCGGTCGAGATGATTGTCGGCATCATCCGCCGGTTTGGCGCACAACACACCTTGAAAAACGCCCCCCTCGTCTTTGTCCACGGCGCCATCACCTCGGTCGATGCCACGATTGCCATGTTACCGGTATCAGCGTTTGTGGAACAACAACAACAACAACAACAACAACAACAACAACAACACCAACAAGACAGCAGCAGCAGAGGAGGAGGAATCCAAGACAGCTTGCTGCCCATGTTGGATGCCATTCTTGGAGACCTTTCCCACGCATGGGCCATTGCCAGTGAGGCCAGGATCCGGCTACAAGAAATGATGGACCAAAAACCACTGGTGGGAGCAGGAGGTGGTAGTTGCACTGGTACTTCCACTCCCACTACCACCACTACTACTGGCTCGACCGGCGGGTTGTCACCCGGCATGTTTGATCTTGTTCCCATCACCACCGCCGAATCTACTGGAGGACTGGCAGCAGCCGCCGCAGGGATGCAGCAGCAACCATATCCAAGTACCAAAATGTTTTTTGCCGGCAGTCCGACTGTCGTGCAATGCCACCACCCCCAAATTCTGGACCAGCTGGAATATCTCGAGGACAGTGCCACCAGTGGGTTCGGCTGCTTTGACGTGTCCAGTAGTGGTACTACCGGGTTGGCCTATGATGAGGACATTCTATACATGTAGTACTTTCTAGTAGTATATACTCTCAAAAGAATACTCCAACAAGATTCTGAATACACCGACAAGTAGATTACTTTTATACGTCTATACATACAGACAGAAGTACTACATGTAGCTATCATATCTATAACTTGACCTCTGCGGGTCTGTTCTCCTTGCTCTGCAATGCCTCTATCACCTCGGTAGCCCCGTGCTCTCCGCTCCTCACGGCCGCTTCTATATACTCTTTCTAGACTATACTCGTCTCGGTTCCTATAAAGTAGACGTTACTAAAGGGCTCTCGGATAGCGTAGCCGACGCTACTTATAACGTCCGGTACGGTAACGAGATAGGGGTAGCCTTTACTCTATTCTTCCTTACTCTACTTCTACTCGAAGATCTCGACCGGCGCGTAGATTAGGTTTTTATCGACGCCGGTATAGATTTACGCGACTTAGGCTAGAACCTCGTAACGACGTTACGTCGCGAGTAGCTTCGACTACTCGCGGCCGACGTTTATTACGAAGAAGTAGATTAGGGCGAAACTACCGTTCTCGACGTCGGACGTATTGTAGATTAGGGTAACGGATTCCGTCTCGTTATCTATTTTAGCGTCGGCGACGGTATTAAAGGAGTACACTAGGCCGGCGAGATTAATCGCGATTTACTAGAGCGTCGCGTAGACCAGAATTACTTTACTAAGGTAATCTAGCTAGATAGACGAGAATAATACTAGTTTAGCTTTTATAAGAACTAGGCTAAAAGTAATATTTCGATGTACTTATACTTTCTTAATATCCCTTAGTTCTAGCTATTTCTATATAGATCACACCTTATCTAAATTAGATTATATACTCTTAATTAAGATAATATACTCTAGAAATTTACCTGGGGGGCATCTCTCCAGGCGAGTCGTCAAGTATACCTAGGGATGGTCCGACCAGCGCTGACATACGGCTCGCTGGCCTGGCACAGACCGGAAGGGGCCATCGGTGGAGGAAAGACTACCGCGAGCAAACTGCAGGCCATCCAAGGACGCTGCCTAAGGGTGGTAGCCGGAGCCTATAAGGCTACGTCCACCCAAGCCTTAGAGGCGGAGACGGGGGTTCAGCCACTCGATATTCACCTCGACAAGCTCACGTTAGTGGCTGTGGCGCGCTGTGTGCTCTCGGAAGCTGGTAAGGGAATCGAGAGGAGGGTGGCAGCAATCCTGAGGGGACGGGGAGTTCGGGGTCGAATGCCGACTCATTGGGGACCGCTTCAAACCCTGAAAGCCTGGATAACGGCGATCTCACCCCAACCTCTGGAGAGACGACAGGGGCTGAACGAGGAAGCAAATCGGAAGGCCAACCGGGAGCTACTCGAAATAGCGAAAACAGCAGTTACCACCGAGTGCCAGCGCCGCTGGAGGATCCGGTGGGAAAATGGAGAGAAAGGGGCTCACAGCCGGGTCCTGCAACCCCGGCTGAATGGAAAAAAGACCCTACAACTCCACAAGGGGATGAAGAAGCATCAATCGGCGATTACGGTGCAACTAAGAACGGGGAAGATAGGCTTTCGAGCCTTCCTCCACAAAATGAAGGTCCCGAACATTGGCAGCCCACTCTGTCCGATGTGCGGAGAACTAGAAACGGTACAACATGTCCTATTAAGATGCCAGAGATGGACGGAGCTGAGAGAGGAGTGTCTAAGAGACGGACTCAAGACTGGGGTCAGGCCGACGTTACAGGCGCTCCTGAACACGAAACAAGGCTGTCGAGCGGCAGTCAGGATGATACAGAGAACGGAACTACTTATGCAGTACCGCCTCTGTGAGGTGTTGGCGGTGGAGACGGAGGAAGAGAGGGAGGAAAGAGAGGAAGAAGAGAGGGATGGAGACCCGATCAGGGCTTAGAGGTTAGGGAAGGGTGTTGAGTCCACATTAGCCCGAGTTTGGCTACGAGGACTATAAAGGGAACCAAATAAATAAATAAACTAGCTATAGAAGCTAGTTAAGATTAACTTCTTTCTTACGAATTAAATAAGTAAAGATTATAAATACTATTCTTCTTACTTTTATTAATAATATAATTATCTATAATTAGTTAGAACTTTTTTTAAGTACTAAACGGACTTCTATCTATATTATTATAATAGAAAGATTTTCGCTTAGAAGTCTTTAAACTACTATAATCTCTTTTATTATCTTCTTTAATTTCTTATAACGAATTATAATAAGTATGATATTTATCTAGATACTCTAGACTCTTTTCTTATTATCTTTATTATAGATTATAACTACAATTTCTTTATCTTTTCTCTTAATAGTATATTAAAAGTAAATTAATTCTATTATAGATACTTAACTTTAGTAATATTCTTATATCGCTATCTAACTTTATATCTTTTAAACGATAGAGTACTCTTTTATTATTTATTATTTAATCTTTTTTATATTCTATAGAATTTTATCTATTATTTAGAATTACTCTTAATTATATAATATCGCGTTAGATCTCTAAAAGATATAAAAAATCTCGTTAATTATCTTTTAAAAAACACGTTTTTCTACTATTATATACTCTTCTTTATCTTTTTTAATAATCTTCGAAGTATCTAATACTTTCTATAGCTTATTAAAGCTTTTCGTAACTTTTCGAAGCTATAGATTATCGTTCGGGCTTAGAGTAGTCTTTTATAGCTCTTTCGTCTTCTTTTCGCTAGTCTTTTATATCGATATCCTTCTATCTACTTAGATCCTATTACTATAGTCCTACCTATTCTCTTTTAACTATAAATACTCGTTACTATACGTAGCTTCGTTGTTATAAAGCCTATATTAGTAATTATTTTAATACTTATTTTTCTTAAAAAAATAATTTAATATTAATATTTAAAATTAAACCTATACTAGTATAAGGTACTACATAACCATATAACCGTTTTTTTAAGTTTATATAACTATAATCTTATATTAATATTACCTAGTAGTAATTTAATAGCTAAATTAAAGCTAAATTAAAACCGGATTAAAACCGGATTAAGACCGAATTAAGATCGGATCGAGACTAGATTGAAACTGGATCGAAACCGGATCGAAACCGGATCGAAACTAGATTAAATAAGACGATGTCGCTAATAGTCTTTAGGCACTTACTCGTCTTATCGCTTATAGTCTGTCCGAGGCTTGGTTCCTAGTAAGACGTTAGGTTAGGTATATATACTTGATTTATATAATTAGTAGTAGTTTTTTAAATAGCTAGGTCCTGATAGATAGAGAGTACTACTAGTATATAGTAGGTGGGACTCTTATAGGGAGGTTTCTATTCTAGATATAAGTGGGTGTAATATATAGTACTATATTATAGCCTGAACCCTCTCGAGTCAATAGTACATTATATATTCACTTAATGCTATACTAGGTATCTATACAGACTAGAGACAGTGTTTAGAACGTCTCCGAGCAGTGTCCCTATAGTTCTAACGCGGCTTTAGCGTGCACTGTATTAAGACAGCTTTACCACGGTGTTGGTATAGTGTTGACACGATGACACTTGAAGATTCTCACCGATTTAAGAACCTAATACTATGGTATCAACACTGTCTTAGTCTAGTACTAACATAGATATCTAAGCGGTATTAAAGCTAATTCAAGATTCTCAGACACGTCTCTTGGATATAGATTTAAACTACAGGTAAGTTATTGCCAGTACTACTATATTTATTCCCTAAGGGCACCCTATGTATTTATGGCTTACTAGTACTACTCCTTTCCGCGGCCAGCAGCACAGGTTTGAAGAACTTGATTTTCTCGCGGCTTGGTCTCTAAATGACATTCTTCAGCGTCTGGCCGGCCAAAAGCCTCCTCAGGTTGTCAGCAATCAAGACCTCAGCGTCTTGCGGCCGGCCTCCCGCGGCGTGCGGGCTCACAATCACATTTGGCGCGGTCCACAAAGGCGACTCAGCCGGTAGCGGCTCCTTGTCAAAGACGTCGAGGGCAGCACCTCCAACCTCGCCTTTCTCCAAGGCGTCGACCAAGGCGAGCTCGTCGACGGAGGTGCCTCGACCAACATTCACAATCCAAGCGTGCGACGGAAGCAGTTTCAGACGGTCGGCGTTCAGAGCATGGCGTGTGGATTCCGAGCCGGGCAGGATCATGACGAGCGCGTCGGTGGATGGGAGCAGTTCGGCAAGCTTGTCTTCGGCGTAGACCTCGATTCCGTTGCGCACGCCGGCGTGGCGAGCGACGCCGCGAACAACGGCGCCCAGTCCGATCAGGTGGGGGACGAGAGTCTTTGCGATGTTGCCGAACCCCCAGATCAGAACATTGGCGTCACGCAGCGTCGTGAAGGCGCCCTTGGGACGGTCGGGCTGCGGGCCCCCCAGGTGAGCGGGCCATTTCCTCTGCAGCTGGTAGTCGCGCATCTCGAAGAAGCGACGGGCAGCGTTGAGCAGGAGGCCCAGAGCGTGTTCGGCCACGGTGCGGTCGTGGAGGCCGGAGCCGGTGGTGACGGTGATTTTCGACGTGTCGAAGCCCGCGTTCAGTACGTCGTTGGGCCCCGCGGCCAGAGACTGAATCCAGCGGAGGTTGGTGAGCTGTTTGGCGGCGTCTTTCAGGTTGTCTGCCGAGTTGGTCCATGTGATGAGGATCTCGGCGTCGCGGTGGTCAGCCGGGATGGGGGTTTTGACGTCGTATGGGTACAGCGATACACTGAACCCTTCGAGGCTCTGAGTGTCGAGCTTGAGGGAGGTGGGGTAGAGCAGCTTCATACTGGACGGTGCTGGTGCTGGTAACGGGATATGGTCCGGAAGAGCCTGTACTCCGTATGCTCGTGAGATGATCTGGGGAAGTTTCTTCCACGACGAGAAGAGTTGAAAGTGAGTGAAGAGGTGAAGAGGTGACGAGTAAACTGTAGTCACCAGATAGACAGTCGATTATTGACGAATTACGGATCCTACTTTTCTCATGAGGGTGCTTTTTAGTGAAGTGACGAGCTCGCGTCGGTGGCAATTGGCCCGACGGCTACTGAACGTTTCATTTGCCGATTCATGGCCTTATCACGTGAACAGACGTTGTATTAAAGCGGCAATGGATGAATCCCCTTTCAGCAAATATCTAGTATCCGTGCCTCGGCACCTACTACTGGGCATTCGCAGCCTTGCCCTTCTTTCTAGCTGGACCACTGGTGGATTTACTGTAGCTAAGGCTCTCTACCTAGGCCCTTTTGATAAAAAAGAGGGGAGCGCTTCACACTTGGATCATCAAGATATCTTTTCCTGGCCCGCGTGGAAAACATCAATGGCAACAAACTGCTGCAAACGGCAGAGACCACGAAAGAGAACGCCCAGTTTCACAACCAATTGGCCATAATCGACCACCTCGACACGTTCCTCCTCATGATCTTGGCCCTCTAGCCGTAGGCCATACCGAAGACTACATACAGTATTCTTCGTTACCTGACCCTGTGCCCCAATCAACAACTTGATGGAGCTGGAACATGTGGAGTTCGGAAGAACATTTGCGGCGTACGGCTTGCGTCCACCCTGGCAAGGTCAAGCTGCCACCCAGCTCACGGGCTGCCTGGGCGCAGGCTAGCACAGGAGCGCAGGACAAGAGAGGGTAGTACCGGATCCGTACTTGAAAGGGTTACCTCTAGGCAACATATACTTGTCTGACCCAAGCGACTCAACTTCTGGCGTGTTCAACTTGCCAAACTTGCACGCTACCCTCCCTAACCCAGACATGTTACTTCATCGGCATGCAGCATCTATGCAGGTCTTTTCTGCTCCGAGCCTAGATAGACAATCTGGTCAAGACCACAAGGTGGACTTCAATCTGCTGGGGGGAAGATTCAGGGGCTTTCGTGAGGAGCATGGAGAACAAGAGTTGCATCACAAATACTAGGTATTGAGGATGTGTCTGTTTCCTATATAGTATAGGACTGACTGGACTCACAATTGAGGACACTCAAGCCCAGTGCACTACCTAGCCATAGAGAATCGAGACAACAACGACTCTCTCTGCGTGATACAATCAGGTCTTATATGCCAGTAGCAGAACAATACCGTCAACCGGGCTCTGAAAGTATTTCCCATACTATGCACTGCCTGTGTAATACCCATACCCCTACCAACTCCGCAACATCGTCATGCCAATTCATGATGGCTATTTACAACACCTTTTGATTCATTCGTCTTCCCCAGACCTGGACGTGACCGAAGCTCTTGACACCTTAGACGTTCTGCTTCCACCTCTTGCACCACGAATTGGCGTGGGCGGATGGCCTGCTCTGGCTCTGGCTTTGCATGAGGTTATGAGGAGAGGAGGTTTGCACAGGTCCTTCAGCGACGTGATGTTGTGTGGCTTGGTCGTATCTGTGGAGACGAGGGAGAGATAGATCCAACGGTGAGGCCAGATAGTTGGTTGAACGAGCTGGTGCGGTCAAGCCAGGTGCAGGCGGGTTGGTTGTCGGCGTCGATGACTCGAGTCTTGGACTCGTAGTGTTCGGCGTCACAGACTCGTGCTTTGCTTCTGGACAGTGTGATTTCCTCACCCAGTAGGATAGGCGACGCTGAGGCCTGCGAGACAGAATGGCTGATATTTGGCGTTGGTGGTGTAGATGTGCTCGCGGGTTTCGTTGACTAAGGAATAGAAAAATGTATTTCCCTTGCTTGATGGCGTGAGCTCGATATGCTCGCGCGCCCAAAGGTCCACGAAAGGGTCGTCCAGGGAGTAGAGGCAACTCGTTCACGGGCAGCCCCTTTCAGATCGCTCATGATGGAGACCGTCATGGTCCCGGTGGCGTGGGAGCCCGTACTCACCACCCCAGCATTTTGCCTTCCCATTCAAGTTCTTCTCCTTAACACCCGGAGGAAAACAACATCAGTGAGCCACCCGGTTCTAGAAAGGAACTCCCTGGGCCTTTCAAACTCACCCACCCCAACTTTACGTCGTGGGCCGGTTCCCGTCCTCCCCGCCGCGCAAGGCGGCACACTGTTATCCGGTACGTTAGCACCTCAGAGACGCGGCTGTATATTTTGTATTCTTCCTGTATTTTATGGCCTAGAGAGAGAATAGGTAGCTATGCCCAACAGGAACCACACCATCACACTAGAACATGTAGGAGTATAAGGGCGGCGCCCTTCAGACCTCTAGAAAGGAACTCCTTCTGCCTATCGGGCTCATATCAGCAGCCAGGAGCCCCCCCCCTTCCCGGCCCCCGTATCCGGGGAAGACATGAAGCCTTCCCGGCCTCTCTGCCCTGGCCGGCCTCGCGGGCCTCGGCCTTGGTGGCTTTGCGGCCGTTGAGGCCGGCCTGGGCGCTCGACGGCGCACTACCCCCAGCTCGACATCGCGGGTTTGCTCCCGCTCCTCCTCCTCTGGCGGCGGAAAGCGGCCCGCCACCACCACCGCCACCAAAAACACCACCGCGGCAAGCCAAATGGTTAATAGAATTGACCACAACACAACCCGGACGACGACGAGGGCAACGCCCTCGGGTTCTCCAACGAGGAGAAAACCCAACGAACTAGGAGCACGTTGTTAGTAAATATCACTATTATCATCTGGATATAGTATAACTAACCTTGAACTACCATATACGATAGTTTGATTGACAGACATGGCCTACTCCCGTATCATCAGTACTAGTTGATAGTGAGGCGGCCGCTGTTCCACTTACCCGATAAAAAATGAAGTAAAAAAAAAAAGAGAAAGAAAGGGGGACTCCAAAAATTCGAAAACGAGTCTGCTATCTGTTAGTCGACAAGGTTATAAAGGGGTGAATAAAGGGATACTCACGGATAGACGATAAAGACTCGTCTTATGTAATGCTATAGAATGTTAGCAGCTCTATCTCATAGTACGGTCACCAGAGTACTCGCCTTTGTGGGGGATAAGTATGCTGAAGCACAGGTCTGGATAGCGTTGATTGTTGTGCATGAGGATGAAGATGACACCCGTGAAAAAAAGAGGAAGAGGAAACAAAAGTAAAGTAGAAGTACAACCCGCCAGCGGGGGATAAGTGTGCTGAAGCACAGGTCTGGATTGCGTCGATTGTCGTGTATGAGGATGGAGATGACACGCGTGAAAAAAAAGAGGAAGAGGAAGAGGAAGCAAAAGTGAGGTAGAAGTACAGTTGAACCCGCCAGCGTCAACTGTGACTGCCACTCTAAGACTCACAAAAGCAGGAGCCCTGGTGCGTCTGGAGGATAGCAGCCTGTTGATGCCATGCACCTTCCGCCAAGAACACAACGACACAGAGAGGTGGTGTGCGGGTGGTGCTAGCAACGTCGCACTTGTATACGTGATATAGGCATTGCCGTCGGAGAATAGTGAGACTAGCCTTGTAACCGTGTCTCCGTTGAAAGATCATCCATTGTAAGTACCAGATACTACCTGGTAGGTATGCATAATAATCTGATACAGGTCAATACATTGCAGTTGCCGTGAGCTCCTGTGCTAAAGCCAGCTCAGCCAAACTTTTCAGGTCCGTTAGATCACACGTAGCCGTATACTTGAAGAATAACAGCGCTCCCATCGCAACAGAACGTACAAGTTGAACCATACACTACCTCGGCCGGCTTGACACCCGAATCAATCATTGATTCTGCTGAAGCCGAGCCCCGGCCAATTGATGCTCAACGATGCTCGTCCATAAAGTCTTTGTGGAACTTCGTCCATCTGCTGATCCAATCCGTGCCCGGAGGGAGGAAGGTTGTTCGGAAATGGAGCGTGCCGGGTTCCTGACCAAACCCAGATCCCGGTACCACACAAATCCCTGTACTGTCGAGGAGACGGAGACAATAAAACGCGTCTGGGACACGATCGGCCTCTTTTGCCGCCTCGACCGCTTTTGGAGGTAGATTGATGGTCGGAAAGAGATACATGGAACCCTGTAGTAATTCAGCATCCAGAAGTAGCAAGCGGGATCGCCGGCTGTATGGCAGACTTACCTGTGGTTCACCAATCTCCACTCCCTCCATCTGCTTGAATGCCTCATAGAGCGCATAGGCTCTTTCCTTTAAGCCATTCTTGATGCTGTCGTATTCCTTGCTGTAGAGTGCAAAGCTGGGATCGCCCTCCTTGGGCGGATTCACCATGAGCTCCAGCAGACATTGACCTACTACAGGAGGACAAAGCATGATGGAGATGAATTTGTAGATCTGAGCTTGAACCTCCGGGTCGAACCCCACAAGTTCAAAATAACCAGCACGGTGTCCGCATTCGCCCACCATACCTTTGGAGACAGAGTTGAGCGACGCGAGTTCGACGGTATCGTAAGTGCCCGGCTCCCTTTGTTGCATCGTGCGCAAAGCGCGTTTGAAGGAGTGGAATTTCCCAATAAAGACGTTGGTCTGGTAGACCTCGTCGGCTATGATGACAAGATTCTTTTCCGCGGCAAACTTGATAACACCCTCAACGTCATCTTCAGACAGCGAGGCACCTGTAGGGTTGCCAGGATTGATGATGACAATGGCACGGACATCCGTGCCTTCACTGACCGCCTTGTCATACGCATTCTTGATGACCGTGATATCTGTGCCCCATGCGTGTGACTCCTTGAGGTAGTATGGTACACAGCGTGCATTCAGGATGTCGAGTGTGGCCGTGTACAGAGGATACTGGGGGATGGGCACCAACACACCCGTCTCGGGTGCGGCACAAATGACGTTCAGGAGGGTGTTCACACCCGACGAAGCACCAGCCGACAGATAAATGTGGTCTCTGTGGGCAGGGAACCCATCCCGTCGCGCGATGAAATTGGCCACGGACTGCCGTATGCCAGGAGCCCCTGCAGACTGTGAATATGCACCGACGGAGCCGACCTGTTTGAGCAACCACCGAGCACGGTCAATCGCGTCTTGCTTGTAGCCGAAGCTCGACTTTAGGGCCTCTTCATTGTCCAACAGAGCCGGGTGCTCTAGTAGGGCGAGGACTTCCCTGAAGAACGTAATCGGCTTCTGATCAAGTTGTTGCGGGTTACCGATATTGGCCGTGATGACACTGCTGAAGGGCAAGGGAGACTCTGGGGGAGTAGGAGGGTCGTTTTGCGTCAGCTGGTGACGGTACTCCTCTGACTTCATCGCAAGCTCGCCGCGAACAGCATAGTGGGCCTTTTTCACGTGCGGGTTGATGTTATTGATGTTCAAACTGCGAAGGCGCGGTGTGGACGACATGTTGCGACGATTTGAAGGGGATCTGAGCCTGGAGGGTGAAGAGGGAACTGGACCACCATATATGTCAGTGACATGTCGGTCGTAATCGTATCAGCAGAAAATAAGTCGGGGAAGAAGCAAGCATGGGGTCGTGATTGTCACCAGTCGCGTGCAGCACACGAGACTGCATTATCAGGCCACGGCATACAAGGGGTCTTGCTTTTTCTTACCTCGAGTCTGGACCGGCCGCAATGAAAGCGAGGATGAGGGAAAGGAAGCGGTCGTCGCGCCAGATCTGCAGCAGAGAGACTGGGCACGCAGTAAAATCAAGGAAGCCCTGGGTGCAGGCCCCAGCTGCATTTCTCTCGAGGGAGGAGGATGAACTTGGTGGGGGGATTGACGAAGCGTTATCGGAGCGCTGGCATCAAAATCGACAGACTTGTCCTTTCGCCGGGAGGACTAGACGACGGACGTGGACTGTGTTGTTGCACCTAGACACGGGGTGCATGGCATCTCGAGAAAATCTTTGCACTAGAATAATGAGTAATACTCGAGACGCGGAGAGAACTGCTTGAGCCGTCTGCGGTGGTGATGGGGGGGATCCCAGCAGGGATAGGCTCAGGACGCCCTACGGTCCCCAAGCCTACAGTTAGGCAGCTCCCCTCATCTTAGGTGCGGTATCTTATCACCTAGTGTGGGGTGCGCTGCGCCCTTTGCGGCAATCGCCCATCTCGAATCGGCGGTTGGTTGGCATTGTCTCTGCGTGGGATGGAAATCGCAGGCGAGGGAATTCAACATGTCGCCAACCGCGGGTTGAGGCGAGATGACTTTAGCTGGCAAGGACAATGTCTGGCCATCGTATTCTCTCTACGGAGTGCGGAGTACTGCGCCCACATATCAATCAGCAGCCTTTGTGCTCACTGCTCACATCCCATCGAAACGCCCTACGCAGCAACGGCGGGGGCCGCCGAAAATGATCACACGCCGACCAGGTATTTTACCATTTTAGGCTCGCTCGCTTCCTCGTAATCTCACAGCCTGGCCATATTTCTGCAGCTTCGTGATGAGGGCATCCCCCTGCTTCACGACGTCGGCGTACTGTTTGTTCTTGTCATCCGGACGCGTCGTCTCAATGACCCCTTGCACTCGATCGATGGTGCAGCTCACCCGACCACCCGCAATGAATTTGGCCAAATCCTTGTCCAAGAAATCCACACTGACCCCGAATGCTTGCGCCATCGTAGCAAGGCCCACCACTCGGTAGGATTGCAGCAGTTGCTGATAGCCTCGAAGGCGCATCTCGCGGACAAACCACGCCCGGTGCTCATACAGATACCGGTCCTGCGTCAAGAAGTTCTCTTCCACTGCAGCCAAAGCAAGGAAGAAATTGCGGTAGTTGCCTCCGTACAAGCTGTTGACTAGTCCTGCGAGAGACGCAAAGTCCAGGGGTGTCTCGGTCTGCGATTCTACCGCCGAGCCAGAACCTAAAGTAGCCAGGTTCACCAGGCCGGATGCGCGTTCTGCAGTTGATGAAGACACATCCTTCATCTCTTCATCCGCGCCCGGTACCTTCTCTTCGCCATCTCCCAGGATCGCCTTGATCTCTGGTGCATCTACGACTTTCGCCTTGAAATCGACTCGTTTAAGGGATAATGACCCCGCAAGGACGGCGTACACGACCAGGGACGAGTAACTGCAGAGTTCGTAGCTGGTGAATGTGGAGAGACTGTCGAGCAGTAGAGGGGCAGCGAGGTTGTAGGATCGAACAGTAAGGAGGTGCAGGCCTTTGTACGCCTTTAATCGATTCCTTCGGTCCCAGTCACCACCACTCTCCACCAGGATGTCTGCGCGTTCCACCTGCTTTTTCACAAATGCCTTGTCGTTGAAGAAGAGGCCGATCCGGATGATGGCAAGGACAGTGTCGATTTTGGTCCCCAGAGGGCCAGTCTTGTCAAACACTTTCTCATATGCTGCGATCGCTTTGTCCTAGGCTCAAGTCAGCGTCCGTTATATTTCGCTCACAGCCTGTCCAAAGACTTGCCTTGTCACCAATTCGAGCCCAAAACTCGGCCCGTTTACTTCGAACAGCTTGCACCTCGGTTTCACCCGCCTTTTCTTCGGCCTCCTCTTCCTCTTTTTGATACTCTTCCAGCTCTTTATCATTGTCGGCCTTGAGCTGCTCATAGAGCGCCTCGTCCCAAGGCAGGATGCCCGAAGACAGGAGCTTCTTGGATGGCAGCAGATTACTGGACACGAGAGAGGCTCTCCGAGAAGGGGCCTTGAACGGAGTATTCACAGCTTGTGCTGTACTTTCGCCGATCGAGTTGAGAACGCCTTCGGTGGGGTGGGCTAGGTGCCTATAGAGAGGCGCCATCTTGTGTTCCTTGATTGCATTTTGAAGATAGTTTAAAGACGTTGTTTGTGAGGTCCGGGCGGCAATTCCGAGAGAGAAAATGTGCTGTGCAAGGGAGAGGTCCGGGTATTTGATGAACTGCGAATCCGAACCCATGATGAAGGTAGCAATGAGGGAGATGACTGAGGTGTTGAGGTTAGGGACGAGGCGTTGGAAATGTAGGGTGCATATAGGTTGCGAACATGGGCAACACGCGGTCGGACGCCAGCCTGCTCCATTCGATGCCAAGGCTGACTATTGGAGATTCGGGGCTAAGGGACTAATGCTCCGCCATATAAACACTAGGGAGAATCATTAAGCAAGGAACAGTTCTTCTCCATTTCTAAGGTACATGTTAATGAGTACTTTTCCATTCCCGAGGCAAAATGATTACGTCCAGTCTGTGATCTGTCAAAGACACGAACATCCGTCGCAGTTGGAAAAGCATTGTCCCCGCAAGGTTATCCTGTCCCGACCTTTCCTCCAAAGACTCGACCTCCCTGCAGTCTACCGTCCGAAACCGACCGTTCGTCCCATCCCCGAAAGCATGGCTTCTCCTTTTTTCGCAGTAGCCGAGGCGGTATCGCTGGCTGCGCCCTTTAACATTCCTGCGTCAGGCATAGTAGACGATAGCTTTGATCCAGCTGCAGTTTTGTTGTCCGCGTTGTTCTGCTGATCTATGTCCACGCTCGCGTTGGCATGAGCGGGAGCAGGACTCTTGACTCCGCTTTCCGCAGCACCCACACCTGTCGCTTTCTTTCCGACCTTTTGTGCCACGTCTGCCACCGTGGACGTGGACGGTATGCTCGATGGTAGACTTGCCAACCGCTCACCAAGGGCAGCGGCGGACGGCAGGCCAGTACCAGCATTCGTAGGTGAGGTTACAGGAGACTTTGGATTGACCCTGGCATCAGGTCCGCCCACTTGCTGCTGGGCTTGGCGGGCTTGTTGTCTTGAGCTCTGCCGCCGTGGGGGCAGTTTGGGCGGCGGCGACTTCACACCCGAAACTTGGCGCGCAATGTTCAGGTTCGGTGAAGGGACGGAAGTGGGAGGAGATTTGATGCCGGATGGGAGCCGCTCTAGTTTTGCAGGCGGTGACCTGAAACCAGACGAGATTTTCTCGAGCCTTGGGAGAGAAGGAGACTTCACCCCTGTCTGTGATCCCGAAGAAGTCTTGTCGAGGTTGGGCCTTGACCCCGATGCCGCCGACGACCGTTTCTCCAGTTTCGGCGGCTTAGTCCTCTCTTGCTTTCCGGCGCCCCCGAATCCAAGAGTCGGCATGCTGACCTGGGGTAGATACGCCGCGGCTCGCGTGGTATAGCTCTGGCCTGACCCTGTCTTCGTGGCATTGGCACCGGGGCTCGCAGCGCTGGTGAATAGTGCTTTCCCTGTCTCGCCTGCCTTGCTGCTAGTCGTATCAAGACCCTTCTGCGCCAGCTGGCCTGCATTTTGCGCGGTTGTGCCTACTGCAGTGGAGACGCCACCTGCGGCAGATTGCGCAGGCTCAGGTATAGATGTATTGTCTTTTGCTTGGTGGATGATAGGTGCTTTATCGGCGGCTTGTCTTGTCGATGCCACGGCCGGGTTGTCCTTTGGATTGAGAGCATTCTGTACGGTTGGAGTTAGTGTGTCAGAGACGACACCTGCTGTGCTCTTTGCTGCAAATGCCGTGGTGGATGCTGCGTTCTTTGCCGAGTCGAGGGCCATTTCAGGCGCCGATGACTTTGACTTTGGCTGGGGTTTCGTTCTGCCGCTGGTGCCCCTGGAAAGCGATTGCACACTGCTGGGTAGAGATTGGAGATAGGACGAGGCTTGCTGGACATACTTCCTAGCCTGCCCAGTAGTACCCTCGCCCGCTCCGGTGGCTTGGCCAGCAATGTCCTTGGTAGCTGGACCTGTTCCTGCAGACATCTGGGCCGCGCTCGTCGGTGTCGTCCGGCTCGTATACGGCATGCTAGGTAGGCTCTTGTACAACTTGGCCGCGTAGCCTTGCGTCGAGTCTGGCGCAGATCGGGTGGTCTGGCCTGCTACATTTCCTGCCTGAGTTGGATCTTGTCCGGCCTTCTGCAAGTCTCCCGCGGCTTTCTCGGCGTCCTTGGTACTGGGAATGCTAGGCACGTAAAAGTATTCGATCGCTCTGGTCACCAAGCTCTTCTGTGTCTGATCCTGCACCTTCTGTTCTAATTCGTTGGCTTCGGCCTCTGCTTCGGCGGCTTCGTCTTCCTTGCCGCCGGTGGATTGGCGTCGCAGCAACCATTTGCGCTGCGATTGGAGTGACTGCTTCTTTTCCTCATCCTCCACCTGCAAGAGCAACTGATGTTCTTGCTCCACCGCAGCCATGTCAATATCTTCAAAGCCGATTTTCTTGAGGATCGCGCCGATCAAGTAGCGGTACCTCTGGTGGCTGTTCACGTCGTCGGACACGTCGAAGTTCTCAACTCCGCTCAGACCTTCGACCTTTTGCAAACCGGCGACGCCGTATTGGATAGCTGACGTGCGGTACATGAATCCCAAGATATAGTCATTGACCGAGAAGACGTTGACGAGTCTTCCCGCGACGACACTGCGCAGGACTCGCCAATCACTGGTATCGCTCGGAGTTGGAGAACCGATGAGTACGGCATGCTCGATGATGCCGAACTCTTTTCTCTTCGCCAGACTCATCAGGCAGGTGTATATGACTCGCGCCCCTAGCGAATACCCTATGAGGGTGACTGGCCGCTCCCCCTGAGCGCGATTGATCAGGGCGTCGGCAAGCACTTCGCCGGCCTTCTCGGCCCGGCTCTTTGCAACGCTAAAGGGGTTGTCAATCACTCTCGCAACCTTGAGTAGTCCAATAGGCCACAGGGCAGCTGCTAGCTCGGCAAAGATGGTCCTCTGAATAAGTTCTTTCTTCGCGTAGCCCCATGCTGCAGACTGCACCATGCCATTCATGGCGTTACCCAGGTTGAGCAACGCTTCGAGTTCGTACTTCAGCGCAAAGACCTCGGCCCCGGCGCCTAGCACGCGCCATGGTTTGACAACCTCTTCTTTCTCGGTCAGCCAGCCAGAGATACCAATTGTAACACGGAGTTTGTGGTCGTGTTCACTCGCCTGCTTCGCGCCCTTGGTCTCGTCTTCACTGGTCTTTTTGGTGCTTCTGCCATGGACAGGAAGAAACTGGAAGTCTTCGACCTCGCGAGCATAATTATCCATCATCTGGCCGGTCATTCTGCCTCCGTAAGCACCGAACAGGCCACCAACGACGACACTGCTTCCAGCCACGGAGCCAAGATAAGCGGCGGCGGTCGTTGCTCCAAGTCCAAGACCTCCCATGACAGAGCCGACACCTGCGGCCACGAGAGGTGCAGCAAGACCGCCCGTAACACCGATGATGGCGGCACCAGCAGCTGTAGCCAGACCGACCTTCCACTTCCTCGAATCTTTGTTGTCATCGGCCTTCTTCAGCCTTTCTTCATCAGCTGTCATCTCCTTGGCTGCCTCAAGGAGACCCTTTGCCGTAGTATACTCGTCCTGTTCAAAAGTCCTCAGAGGCAGCTTCAGAGAAGACGTCAAATTCAGCATGAGTATGCGAGAGTAGGCGTTGTAATGTTCCAGAGACAGCAATAGGAGAAGCACGGAGTGCAGTATCAGCGTTCGCTTGTCCATTGGCAGTTTCGTTAATGGGGTCCTCGTGGGTGGGAACACATCCTTGAATTTCAGACCAACAAGTTTAGCTGGCGCTCCCACGACTTTCCCGGCTGTGGTTGTCGACTGGGGTCTCGCAATGTCGGCTTTGCCAGCATTCTTCTGCACCTGTTCTTTGGCAGTCCTTTCACTGTTGACAACCTGACCGACTCGCAGGATCATTTGCTCGCGCCACTCATCATATGCTTTCACCGCGTTCTTCTTGAGGTTCTTCATCTTCACAGTGGCCAGGTCCTTGTCGCTTTCTTCCTTGAGCTTGCGTTCTCGGTCGTAGGCCGCGACATCAGCGTTGGCAGGGTCAGCAGCCATCATCTTCTCATCCTCGGTCATGCCTTCTCGCAGAAGAGATTTATCCAGTCCGGCCATGGCGTCGAAATTGTCCAGGATCTGTTTGCGCATTGACTCGGTTATGCTCGCGACGAGCAGCGTGAGATCAGCGCGTTGACCTTCGTCTAGGACGGTAGCAAGGTCCAGCCCTCCCTTCTGGTTTACGCGGCCCCTGCTGGCTGGTAAGGATTGCTTCCGCTCTGCCATTTGGTTCTGAAGCAGCTCCCAGTTGAGTTAGGTGAGGGGGCGTGGATGGGTATCTGGCCAAGAGGCCTAGTGAGGCACAGACAAACCCGGACTATGCTTATACGATAACAGTCTGTAGAGGGCAATTAGAGACAACTGGGCATCGACAACAGCACGTACGAGAAAGAGAACAGATAGGGAATTGTCAGCCCACGGCAAGAGATTGAAGGTGTTGCGGTGCAGGCAAAATAAATCAGGTAATGAGTACGTGGAGTGTAGACTGAGGAGGAGCTGAACACACGATGACGTATTGGGATGTTTGGGTTGAACCCCTGTTCCCTGCAATGCTCCACGATAGAAAAAACACCACGAAACCGGCGTAAATGGGCATGATACAAGTATACGACATACCAATGCGGTGACATCCTCAATAGGTGGGAATGGTAGATTCACGCCTCCGGGAGGTGCTGCATGGGCTCGGTTTCTGTTTACCGGTGTCGCCACGAAGACTCACCGGGAAGATGGTCTAGAATAGTGCAAGTACCGCTATCAAATGCAAGCATCGCTGGCCAAATTGGACCTTTTTGCTCCGGTCGCCGTCCCTCCTGTAAATGCTCTGTAGAAGCCAGTAGCACAGACACCGCCTACAGAATAGTACCAAAGCTAGATCTGGTGTTAGCGAGCTTCGACACCAGTGACATACGAGGCCACCACTTACCCAAACGTTTGCTTTATGCTGCGCACATAGTAGCCCTCCCAGTTCCGCTGCACAACATCTTCCTGGCCCACAGGAACTCCGGTCCAAGTTACCCTCATGTTGGTCACTCGGTCCACATCGTTCTGGTCAAAGAAAATTTCTTGGGTGCTCGTGTGTCCCTCGGGCCATTGCGCCAAACGCCACTTCTGTACAATCTTCTTGGGGGACTCCAAGGTGACAAACTCTCCTGAGACGTTTCCGTCGAAAATTGAAAATTTTCCACCAGGTTTCGCTCCCTCAAAGACTCTCGGAGGCGCGCGGGTAAAGGCGGCAAGCCGTTGAGGGTCGGTAAATGTCTGGAACAATTCTTCGGCAGTCGTGCGAAACTCGTCGGTTGCTGTTACCGTGGTCGTATTTACAGATGTCTTGCCGGAGCCGGAGCCGGAGCCGGAGCCGGAGGTGGTGGTGGTAGAGGTCGGGGTACGCTCTCGCTGTGGATGCCACGTCGGCGTTGCCCATCCGCTGGACGGGTTGGAACCTGGTGGGTGTTGCAAGTCTTTTCCGTGCTCTTTGATCAACGCAGGTGAAAGGCTCGCAAAGACATTGCGCAGTTGAGGGACAAGTTTCGACCGCACTAGGTCTTTAACCGGTTGCATCTCCTTCTTCTCCGAATAAATGTCTATTTCAAACTGCAGCCAACGTGTTAGTGACCCCTTGAGAGTGTGCCGGAGGATCAGCATTGGGAACGTACAACATACTCGTCTGGCTCTGTGTCGTATGCGCACTCGGGAACCTTGATGCTGCCACTAACATCGGTACCATCTTGTGTCTTGCCTGCGCGAATCGTCAGCCTCAACATCACCGGATTTCCTGGCCGACCCGGGAAAATCTGCGCGCACCTGCATATTCTAGTTGCAGCGCAACATCATATATCGTGATAACCTTGCCCTTCCGCTGACTAACTTCCACATCGCCATCCATAGAAATGAGTCGTGTGATATTGGCCGACACTCCATTCTCTTCTGCCGACACCTTCTTGGATTCTGCGTCAAGATAGTCTTTGGCCCATGACGCGGTATCCTTCATCACCCAGTGCCAGTTGTTGGGGTTGTGGAGAACCATGTTGGAGAGGAGATGTTCGTAGCAGGGTGAAGGGGTTTAAAAACAGTTCTGTTTGTTACACAATCGTCAGTGACAAAGTCTCGCAAATCATCTGTGGACTGTAACAGTGTTTGGAAAGTTCAGATTATAGGCTCAAAGCCCTGGAAAGCTGTTCCGCATGTAAAGAGTACAAATCTTCTCAGCCTGGTGCCAGCTATGTTTCTCATCCTAACGACAAGGGGTAAAGACAGGGGAGCGTAAGCCTACCTTTTGAAAGGTCTTGACATTAGTCTGTAAGGAATGTCATTGGAATCTTTGGCGGCGTTAACTTGTGACAATTAAATGTAGAACTGGCGACCAAATGGTGGATTTCGGAGAAACCTCTAGAACGTTGGCAGTGGAAGGCGGACTTTGCGCCAAGAGAGGAAGATTCCATGCAGTACCACTAGTATACCCGCTAGCACCAGTTGCATTGGACATTATTGGATGCTGGATCGGAAGCTCTCCCGGTTGGGAAATATTGTGACGCCGCCCTGGCTCACCGTCGCTTGACTTGCCTGTTGTGGAGAGATACTCTCTACACTCGATTCGTACTCAATATCAGACTCAAAACATCACACCTCCTGTACAAAGGAGGTAAGAACTGTCGCCTCTGGACTCCATTCTAGCTTCAAACTTCAGCTAGCTACAAGTCCCACCAGTCTTCATGTAGTCTCCTCAGGTCGATGGTCCCGTCCACTGCTTCTTTCCGGAGATACGAGGCAAAGTCCACCGCCTCTTCTGCTTCCTTGTCACCTCTGAGAGAAGCCTCGTTCGCCTCTACGTCTTTCCTGCTCCAGCCATTTCCAAGATACCCAAAGCGGTTCCCTTGTGGACTACGGTAGGTGTACTCATAATCCTCCCACCTAGGTTCTCGTCGGACTATGTTCAGATGCGTCCCACTGCCAGGCCAGAAGCCGTGAATCCTTCCTCCGGGGATCCCACCGTTGTACCAAGATGAACAATTCTCACTCATGACTGTCCGTGGATAGAAGGACTCGCAATAGGCACGGAAATCTCTGGTAGCCTGGGCCGTTGGCGCAATGGTCCGGATTCCTTGTGTCCGGCATTTACGTAGCAATCTCGCGATGTAAGTCACGCTGTTCTCGACACTGTGAGGGAGCGTGCCACCGGGACCCGTGCTATTGGGTCCAAGCAGGAAAAACAAGTTCGGATAGTCCGGTGCGGCAATTCCAAGATACGAATCTGGGAATCCTGGGGGCCGCCAGCGGCTCTGCAGGTTTACCGTGGACGACGGGTCCTTCTGCTGCAAGGCCAGATCCTCGGGGCCATAGATTGGAAACGCCGTGGTGAAGGAGATGTCTGCCCCGGTCGCACAAAGGATGGCGTCCACCGGGCGGTGTGTCCCGTCCGTGGTGACAATTCCATCCTTGGTAAAGTGGGAGATCCGAGTCTGAATATACGACACGTTCGGCTGCACGAGGGCCTCGAGATACCCCGGTCCGGGTGTCAGGCGACGACAATTGGGCGAGAAGGATGGCACAACGGACTTAAGGAGGTCTTCGTGGCCTTCGCCCAAGCGCTTCGCCATCAGCTTCTCAAATTGGTCACGCGCAGCCTGGTTTGGCTTTTGATCCTTGAAGATGATCGAAAAACGACCGAACGACTTGTTCTCAATCGACTTTCGGAATTTGGTGTACTCTTCGGGATCTTGAGGAGCAGGCTCTCGCTCGTCGGACGTCGATGGGGGGAGTTTCTCTCCGCCGAATGACCCGGCGATCCAGGTCGGACTTCTCGCATAATGGTCCAAATGCTGGACAACCTTTTGCAGTTGAGGCAGAACCTGCAGGCCACTTGCCCCATTCCCAATCAACGCCACCCGCTTGTTGGTCGGGTCGAAGTCAGCATCCCACTGCGAAGTGTGCCTGAGGTGTCCCTGGAACTCCCCGATGCCAGGGTATTCGGGGAGTCGTGGGTCACTGAAATGGCCGGTTGCAGTCAGGAGGAAGTCGGCTTCCTCCACACGCGTTCGACCCGACGATTCGACGGTGACTTGCCATTTAGCCCGGTCCGCGGCCCAGCGAGCATTCGTCACTTTATGGTTCAACTTGGTGAAGCGCTCCAGCTGATATCGTCTGGCGACTGACTTCCAGTATGCCTTGATCTCGGGCCCCCGGGCGTAGTTTGCAGACCATGTTGTCGAGGGAGCGAACGTTGCCTGATAGACATCCGATGGCACATCGCACCTGACGCCTGGATAGATGTTGGCGTTCCAAACACCGCCCTGTGGTTAGGGTCAGCGCGGTGCCGACCCAGCTGCAACGTGTCCCTTCGTGACTTACTATGTCATTGCCTCTCTCAAATATCGTCAAGTTCGCCCCTGGCACCTTGTGTTGTAGCAGGGCCCCTGCTATGATGCCTGCTGGACCGGAACCGACAATGATTACAGTAATATCAGGATATTCATCCACGGGGTGCTCCTCTAGCTCGAACGGCGGGAAGACGGTCCGTAACGGAGCACGCTTCATCAACACCTCGTCCACTGGCTTCGCTGCACTTTCGGCACCGACCAGCTGGGTCACTACTGGTCCGCTCTCGACAGCGTGCGGTGCCATGGTGTCCTCGATGTCCGCTCTTTGCTCGAGAGAAGGAACAATCTGTGCAGAGGCCAGGGCATGGGAGCTGGAGAGCTTTCATGTTCGGGCCTGGTGGGTCTATGGCGCCTTCAAGGACAAAGGGCTAGCGTGCTATAGAAGAACGCCATCCTTGTGGGAATGAGGTGACCGGCTGAGTCACGACGCTACGGATGGTCGTCACCTGCAAATGGAACAGAGATCCTTGCTATAACTCGTGGCCGAGTACAGTTGCCTTTTCCTCGGAGGGTTCTGTCACAGCTACGGAGTTCCTCATTCAGAAGAATCGTCAATCATGGGCTCGGTCAGTGAGGTTCAGAGTCCAGGCTCCGGCAAACGCCGCATATTTCTCAATGGATTCGACATGTTTACTGTTGGGCATCTCTCGTTTGGTCAATGGCGAAACCCCAAGGATCGTGCCAAAACTAAACGAAGGGATCTTTCCTACTGGACGAATCTCGCCCAGTTGCTTGAAAGGGGAGACTTCAACGCCCTGTTCCTGGCCGACGGCTACGGACAGTATGATGTGTACAAGAACTCCAGTGAGCCTGGGATTCGCACTGCTGCCCAGTTTCCCATGGGCGACCCTGCCGTCGTGAGTCCGCATCTGCGGTGTTGGCGTCTGGGCCTTAGGACATTCACTTACCTTGTGGTTGACAGCCCATCACCGCCATGGCTTTAGTGACGAAGAACTTGGGATTCGCAATCACCACGTCCACGTCGTATGAAGCCCCTTACACGGTCGCCAAGCGGTTTTCGACGCTTGATCATCTGACTCAAGGCCGGATTGGATGGAACATTGTCACGTCATTCAAGGAGTCCGGGTCCAAAGCCTTGGGCACGACGCCGGTCGAGCATGACAAGCGTTACGAGGTCGCCGACGAATATGTGCGTGTCCTGTACAAGCTGTGGGAGGGATCGTGGGCGGATGACGCCTTGCGGGAAGATGCCGAGCACGAGATCTACGCCGACCCAGCGCGGATCAAAACCGTGCACCACAGCGGACAATACTTCAAAGTCGAGGGGCCACACATCTTGGATCCCAGCCCCCAGCGAACGCCCTTCCTCTTCCAGGCCGGAACATCCCCGGCAGGCATTCAGTTTGGTGCCACTCACAGCGAAGGCATCTTTGTGTCGGCCTTGTCGCCCAACATTTTGGCGCCTCGGGTCAAGGCCATTCGGGCAAAAGCGGCGGAGGTTGGGAGGGATCCGAGGTCTCTCAAAATCTTCGCCGTCGTCACCCCCATCATTGGCCGCACCAAGGAGGAAGCGCAAGCCAAGTACCAGGAGGCTCTGAAATATGCCAGTGTCGAGGGCGGGCTGGCCTTTTACTCTGGAAATTCCGGCATCGACCTGAGCAAGTACGACTTGGACGTGGAGCTGTCCACCTCAGATGTCTCTACCGACCATCGGGTGCGCTCTCTGGTGGCAAGCTTGTCGTACCACGGCGACGATCTGCCTCCCTGGACGCCGCGAAACATTGGAAGACAAGTTTCATTGGGCGGCAACGGGCCTGTCCCGGTTGGCACGGCGGAGGAGGTTGCCGACGTCCTGGAGCACTGGGCCGACACGGCGGACTTGGATGGGTTCAATGTTGGGTACATCACCACTCCGGGCACGTTCGAAGACGTGGTGGAGCTGCTGGTACCTGAACTCCGCAGACGAGGTCGCTATGGACCGGTGGGTGAGTCGGGGACGTTGAGGGAGAGGATTTATGGCAAGGGTCAGTCCCGGCTGAGGGAAGATCACGTCGGCAGTCAGTACCGGTACGACCGATATGACGGAAACTAGTAGTGGTGGTGGTGGTAGTAGTAGTAGTAGTGTCCATGGCACCATCTCACTCCTCGATCACGCACGGGTTGGGTCTATCTGTACTCTGTATCTGTACTCTGTATGGTGTACTCCGTATAGCCCACCCCGATCCCAATCCCGATACCGGGGAACAAACTCGGCGTTCCCTCCCACCCCAAATCTATGGACCAAATATACCATTTTACCATTGTACTCGTATACTGGGGCAGAAGGCTAGTATGAAGGCAGCATAGTCAGATTCTGGGGTCTGTACCGATCAATCATCCGTCTCTCTTCTTCCCTACTTCGCCCCTGTGCGATGGGATCTCCATCGGCTGGAACTGCGATCAAACCCGCAACCGACACTAACCGAGAAAATTTCGATTTGTTCTCGTCAGTTGGCGCACCATGTGTATAGCTTGAAAGCTTCCTCTGTCGATGATGTACTACGTATTACTGTACCTGCTAGTAGACTACCTAGTACCTACAGGCCATGGGAAGATTGTGGATTTCCCCTGCCGCCACTACTAATACTATTTGTCTGGACCGTGTTACTAGGACGGAGGAATTAATATTGTCAAACTCAACCACCTGGCGACCGGGGGCCAGTGATCAGTGACCATTGACGGGCCAATTCCCCATTGAATGACTCAAACTGAGCCTGGATTGACGTGACCGTCGTATTCACCTGTACATATACATAGACGGATAGTACTCAAAAGTCTTATAGTACCTAGGCATGTACACCACCACCACCACCGCCACCATCACCATGCGCCCGTCGTAGTCGCAAACACCAAGCACACGGTGCAAGTCCATTGGCAAATTGATAAGAATGACTGTGACTGTCATTCCGACGTCGGTGGAAGTGGAAGCGGAAGCGCAGACTCGCTGGCAGAAAATCCAGCAAGTGGTGTGGGATGGCCCGCGCAGCCAGGAGGAGAGGAAGCTGGTGCAGAGACTGGACCTCCATGTCATGTGAGTTTTGAGCTTGAACGTTGACGGCGACGGCGACGGCAACGACGGCGGCGACTCCAACAGAGGTCTGAGGTCTGAGGTCTGATGCTCATGCAGGAGCTGGGCCACGTTCGGCTACTTTATCCGCCTCCTCGACTCGGGCAACGTGACCAACGCGTACGTGTCCGGGATGAAGGAAGACCTGGGCTTCCACGGCGACCAGTACAACCTGCTGGCGACCTTCTTCACCTGCGGCTATCTCGTCGGCCAGATCCCGTCGCAGCTGCTGCTGACCCGGCTGCGGCCGTCGTGGTACCTCCCGACCGCGGAGCTGCTGTGGACGGTGGTCACCTTCTGCTTTGCCGCGGTGCAAAAGGTCGAGCACGTCTTCGCCCTCCGCTTCCTCGTCGGCATGTTCGAGGCCCCCTTCGCCGTCGGCGTCCTGACCGTCATGGGCAGCTGGTACACGCCGCGCGAGCTGGCCAAGCGCATCGCCATCTTCTACTCGGCCAGCTACGCCGCCAGCATGTTCAGTGGCTACCTGCAGGCCGCCATCTACAAGAACATGCACGGCCACTTGGGCCTCGAGGGCTGGCGATGGCTCTACATCTTCTGTGGCATCATCTCGCTGCCCGGCGCCTTCTGGGGCCTCTATGCCATCCCGGACAACCCCTACACCACCAACGCCCGCTGGCTCAAACCGCACCATCGAGCAGCCTTCCGCGCCCGCGCCGAAGCCATCGATCGTCGGAAACCCGTCAGGCTTTCCTGGGCTAAGATCAAGAAGATCCTCACCAACTGGCCCATCTATATCTTGACCTTGGCTTTGATGTATGTTACCTGTTACCTGCTTGGCCCATTCCCACCACCCCCCCGCCTTCTCGGCTCAACGTTCAACAAGACTTCATTGACTCATGGACTGATCCATCAACAGCTTCCATTGCATAGTCACCCAGCCGCTGAACTATTTTTCCGTCTGGCTGAAGTCTCTCGATCGCTTTTCCGTCTATCAGGTCAACCTCTTCCCCACCGCCGCACAGGCGCTCGGCCTCGTCACCACCTTGGCCTACAGCTGGATCTCGGATAGCTTGGGAGGCAAACGTTGGCAGCTTCTGATCCCGCCAGCGGTACGTATTGCATTCCGGAGAGAGACACGGAGAGGAAGAAGAAGAAGAATCCTAGTATCCCAATCCTGTATGCCTGCTAACTAATCGGTCTACCTACCACTCAGATATGCAACTTCGTCGGCATGGTGATTGTTGCTTCCTATCCCAACTATGGCGCCACATTCTTCGGCTACATGATCAACGCGGCTTCATGGGGGTATTGGCCCGTTCTGTACGCCTGGGCCAACGAGTTCTGCCACAAGGATGCCGAAGAACGTGCCATTGTCATTGGTGTTGCGCAAACCTTCGGCCAGGCTTTTATCGCCTGGGTTCCTAGTGAGTCGAGCCCTTTCAAGCTGCATGTAGTCGAGCCCCTCCAAGCTGCATGTATATGCATATGTATATGCATCTACACATGGCTGACCGACCATTTTCCCAACCTCCAGTTCTCATCCTCAACGTGGGCAAATATGCTCCGCGATTCCACCTCGGATTCTGCGTCATGAGTGGCCTTAGCGTCATGGAATTCGCCATGATCTTTGTCCTCCGGTATTTTGTCCAACGGGAACGGAAACTGGAACTGGAACTGGAGCGGGAGCTCGCAGCTTCACCCGAGAAGCAGCGACAAGACACGGACGAAGCTAACTTGGATGTTCACGGTCCGGTACTGGTCGAGGAGCCGCTCAATCTGAAATCGGGCGACGGCGTCCTTGCCGGCGATCGTGTCGCAACCCTGCTTACCAGAGAGAAGGGGCTTTGAGAGCCAGAGAAAGAGAAGCTTTGAAATCAGAGAAAGAGAAGCGTTAGAACCAGAAACAAGGAGAAATTTTAGAGCCAGAGAGAGAGAGAGAGAGAGAGAGAGAGAGAGAGAGAGAGAGAGAGTGTGTGTGTGTGTGTGTGTGGTAGAAGGCTTGAGAACCCGTGAGAGAAGCCAAATAGGAGGCAAGAGTCAGGAGTCTACTCTCCCGCCCGCTGGGAGAAGCGCAGATTCCAGTAGACAAGTCGGGGGCGTTATGTGCGTATACATACCACGACAGTAGCGTCTGGCCTAAGGCTGCCCCTACACCATCTCAATCCGAGACTTGGGTGTCTGTCTGTCTGCCTGTCTGCTTCTAGACTATTCAATTCGAGGTTCCGCATCTACCTCCCGCACCGCACCGCCGGAACTATGGCAGTACACTACATAGTGTCATGGTACTATTTGCATCGAGCATCAGCATCAGCATGTTGAGGAGCAGAAAGAGATCATTCCGATCCAGTCCATTATACCACATCATATCCATGTGCTTCTTATCTCTCGTCTCTCGTCTCTCGTCTCTCGTCTTGTCCCTTGTACTTTTATTTCCGCCTGGCTTGGCTTGACTTGGCTTTGCTGACGGCCAGCATATGCTGCCTGCCTGGCATTTGACTATGGGAGCGGCAGCTCGACTTGGACGATTCCGCAACGAATAGGGCAATACGCTGCACTGCCCTGCACTGCGCTGGCGTACTTTCTAGAGCTAAAGCCGCTTTTGGGCCTTTCCCCAGGAGTGAACCTACTGAAAACGTCGTCGTCGTCATCGTCATCGTCTGCCAATCAGTGGCACAGTATTGGTTTGGTGCAGGAGTTGAAATCGTCGTAGAGGGCGGAGAAGAGTCGGTCGAATGGCGGTCATGGTTCGTAGGAGATAGATGGGCTTAGGCTTCGGCCTGGATTAAGGTGCTGATGGAGGTGCTGGTGCTGGTGCTGATGCTGATGCTGATGCTGGTGCTGGTGCTGGTGCTGGTGCTGATGCTGATGCTGGTGCTGGTGCTGGTGCTGGTGCTGGTGCTGGTGCTGCCTGGTCAATAACAGCCGGTCAATGGCAGCCAGTCAATGACTGCCCTAGGCACCACACAGCACGAGGCGGCTTGGGACAGACATTAAATTACAAGACAAAAAAGACGCGTTTGGACTGAGAAATCTGCCATTGCGCAGCTATTGGGCTGAGCTGCTAGCTATTCGACTCGAAACACTTGTGGGTGCGAGCATATCCCTCCCACCATCCTCGCTCGCTCTTGATCATGACTCGTGACAACGACAAAGCAGGTCCTCCCTGGTCCCTAGGACCATGATGAGCTTCAGCAATAGTAAACACGGCATTTGTCGACCGCAGACGCGGCATGCGCCTGTGTGTGCACACAATGACCGTAGACCAAGCCCCATAGCTCTCAATTCGCGTGTGTGCGCACGATGAACATTAGACCACGCTCCCAAGCTCTTAGTGTTGTGTGTGTGGCCCTTTCAGCATCCTCAACATGATGATTGATCTCTTCCCAGTCTGCAGCAGATCTGAATCCTTGACTCCCAGCATGTTCATGTTCAGATGTTTGGCTTATCGAGCACCCTCAACGTACTCTGCCGAAGGCTTCTCGTATTTGGCGCAGAAGAAGCGTTGGCTATTTCTCGACAACCAGGTGGTGAACTTGCTCAATTCCAACTTCAATCTGGTGACCGACTCAGCGTCCATGTTGGTCTGGGCGACGATTTCGGGAAGGTTGACTATTTCAAGTGTCAGTGAAGCGGACAGAAAGAAGGCTGATGAAAACATACCGATCAGGCGAGTGAGATGCTCAGCACCATAGCAATCTCCAGGACCTTTGCCCTCCCAGTCCTTGTATTTGCCAGACTCCCAAAGCTTGCGGACCTGGAACAAGAAGTGGGTTAGTACTGGACAGAAGAATCACATCGGATCACAGGTTATGCCATGATTCACTCACATCTTGCAATTGATTGCGCTCGAACCGGTACAACAAGATCTTTCCCACCGCCTTCTCAAAGTAAGTCTTCAATCCGGTGACAAACTCCTCGAGAATGTCTGCCTCGACCGAGCCTAGTCGTCGATTCAACTTCTCTTCGTTGAAGTATTCGTCAAGAATGTAATTTGCTGGGGCTTGACTGGGCAGGGGGACCAGAAGCAAAGACTTGGTGACATTCTCCCAATCGTCGACGAGAAGGTTCTTGAGGTGGTCGGGGATTGAGATGCGGATCGAAGGGCGGTTCAGGTAGTTTTCTTCCTGTTCAGACGGAGAATTGTAAGCATGGGTCCTCTCTGCTGCATACAGAATGTCATTTCCACAAGAAGTAAACAACATGGTCCAGTCCAGGTAGCGGTAGACGGGCTTGTTCTTGGTCGGCACAGTTGGCTGCATCACAGCATTTGTCCGGCGGAAAGTGGCCGGTCCAAGGCTGGGGCGGGTTGTTTGAGTCGGTGGCAGCCCCGTATGCAACAATGGCTCCGGCTCCGGCTCTGCCTCTGGATCGTCCAGGGCGTTGGTTGCCTGGCGGCATTCCTCCCTCAGCCAGTCTCGCCGGCATTCCTCCCAAAACCAACAGTCCTCGGGCAACTTGTGCACAACACTCTCCGGTTGTGCCTTCAAGACCGCATATGGGAGGCGGACCAGGGCAGGTGCGTCAAGACGATGCATGACGTGCACCGGGATCTTGAGGAGGGCCTCTTGGTTCCAACCTCCCAGGGTTTCCACAGTCTTGTGGTTGAGTGCATTGACGAGGCGGTCCTCGTCTCTGAGGGCGTCGAAGGGGGTGCCGGACCCTGGCGGGTCGAGGGGGGTTACGGCAACGCCGTGTTTTGGCACAACGGCCGGGCGGTATCTGTGGGCTCTGCCAGCCCCTTGCGCTGCGAGCAGCTCCTCGGTGATCCTATGCTTTTCATCGGTGGTGGTACCGCCGATGAGAGGCGCATTGCGTTGTCGTCGCTCCGATGAGGTTTGGAGGCTCATGTATTCTGGCTCATCTGGCGGAGCTGGTCTTGCGAGAATCTCATCGATCGACAAGGATGCGAGTTCATCTCGTGGGTCCGGGAGGCTCTTGACCAACTCCTCATAGGTCAAAGGATCTGGAGTCTTGGAGGATGAAGAGGAATTCATTGTTGATTTGGAGCTGCCAACGGGTTTCTTGATGGCTTTTGATGAAGAAGAGTTGGATGGTCGAACGGTGGCAGATTCGGATTTGGGTTTCGGTTTCAATTTCAATTTCAGTGTCAGTTTGTGGGAGTGCTTTACGGGTCTGGCATTACTTCCATCCGCAGCCTTGCCTGTTACGCTCCTCCCTACAGTCGGGTCGACTTCTTCGTCACTGTCTGGGATTTCTTCTCTTGTCTCTCGCTTGTGCTTGGCACCGGTCGACGGCGTCAACACCACTGATTCACGTCTGCTGACAGCGGAACTTCCTTGACCGCGGTGGTTATGACCAGTGAGAGATCCTGTTGGCCGCTTTGCAGTGCCAGCTTTGGCAGGGTTGGAATTCGCACTCTGTGGTTTGCTTTCACCCGTCGTCTTTCTGTTCTTTGAGATATGTTCAACAGAGCGGGTAATGGGCGGCGCTGACATCTTATTCGCAGTGCTTTTTCTTTTGTCGGTAGCATGGTCGACTGAACCACCAACTGCTGGAGCCTTGTTTGATGCAGTGTTTGAGATCGCCTGCGCGGCTTTAACTGCAGCTCGTCGTGGTTGATGCAGGAATTGTTGGAGGTCTATCTCCTTGCCGACTTCTTTGTTGTTGGCACCATCTTCACTCAAGCCACTCCAACGTCTCTTCAACCCGTTGCCGCTGTGAGTGTCCATGTCTGCACTGATCGGGGAGTTCTTCTTCTTTGAAGCCATTGAGCCAAACTGCTTTCAAGAAAGCTATGTCCTGTGATGAGCTGTGCTGTTGGTCTTCGTTCGTGTCTGGGATGTCCGGGGTATCCTGGTGTATCCTGGGGTGCGCCAAAGCAGTCTCCAAAGTGGTTCCAAGGCCAGGCCAGCGACCACGTTGCTTTCTCGTCCGTTCGAGAATCCAGGGGGTTAAGTGGGTTAAGGGGAAGCCTTGTGAGCTGTGAACTGTGGATGGGACCACCAACCTTTTCGATATCGTTGTCCCTGGCACGTTTTGAACCTCTACCGGAAGCAGCAGGAACAGATGAAGTACGCTCTTCGCTTCCTCTTCCCGAGCCGATCTCTGAGCCTTGACCACGTCGAGTTTTGGTGGTGGACTTGGGCACGACCTTGGGTGCTGATGCAGTCAACTCTCGTCTCAGGTTTGCTGCAAGTTCCCGATTGTCGTCAGTGAGCTTGCGCAAGCGGTCCTGAGGCACCCAGTCGTCCCAACTAGAATAGGAGCAGTCAGTATCCGCTAGGCGCAACGATCCAGGGTCACTCGGGCATAGACACGGGGGTTGTGGTGGTGGTATTGTGGTAAGGGCGTTTCCAGAATGACGCGCGAGTGAAAGAAACAAGGCCGCGCGATGCTTTCAGCGCCCTCACTTGCATTCACACCCAAGCTGCGCTCGCTCATTGGCGCAAACCAGCAGGGCACGGCAATATACCAGCAGTGTCCAAATTCAGGCAGGGGCAGGATTGCTTCTCGCCTTTCCTTCTATCCATTTGCTGAAGAAATGCAACCAGCCGGCTAAGTCTGAAGGAGATCACTCACGTATTCTTCCACCCTTTGTAGTGGACTCGATATTCATGGGGACTTGTCTTGTCCTTCGCATCCTGTCGTCGAACGTCCAGCACCTTTGCCTCATAGAGCAGCTCGCCGTGGAAACACAGCGCCTTCTCGTCCTTCTGGTACATGGGCTTGCTCTCGCTGGATTGCGGCGCCATCGTTGCTGGTGTGGGAGTTGATGATTGATGGATGGCAATCAGATTCTGCGGCGGCGAGCAGAGCTGGGACACAGAGAGGCGAAAAAACCCCCAACACCTCCCCAGATCACAGAGACAAAACCCGCACCGACTCGATCGCGCAACCAGGCGGTGAAGAAGGACAGTTTGTACAAGATAACCGAAGCCAAGGGCGTGCGTTGGGAAAAGAAGTCGGTGCACGAGGCGCAGACACAGCCATCCGTACAGTGCAAGTGCTCTTCCGGCCTCCGATTGGCTGCTGGCGACGCGTCCTCCAGACTGGCCAAAGACTGCAACCATCCTCCACCATCCTCCTGCTTCTGGCCCATCCACCGACACCCGGACCGCGGGAGGGAGACTGTGAACCACCACCACCGCCTTCGTCAGCATCTGTTTCCTGTCGGACTGCCCAAGAAGAGCGGATACTCACCAGCCGCCGTTCCACAGCCCCTGCGCTCCATATACCTGGAGATGCCGGATTGTCTTCATCGATCCTCCTTCCACAAGTCACCAAGTTCTCGACACTGACCACGAGCGCCTCGCCCAGGCCGTCGATCTCAGACAGGTCCTCCAGCGGCATTGTGTGCTTGTTGGTTCTGGGCTTGAGTGAGCAGTCTGTACTGTATCTTGACGAACGGATCTGAATTGCGGCTGGAAACCCAGCATACTCATACCTTCTGCTGGGACGACATTACAGAGCTAAAACGCCTGTTGACCATACGATAGACACTACGGGACTGGCCTGGCCTACGACGACGACCTGGCAATAGCAACGTTTTCGACACACTTGTATACCACGATTGACCAAGCACGCCGACCATACAAGCTATCATTGTCGATTCAGACCAATCGCAATGGCAACAACAACAACTGCGAGCGTCTGTTGAGCTTGGACAATAACTGGCAGTGACACGGAGTGAAATCTTCTCAGCGCCCTGTGCGGATGAGTGACACCTGATTCACTTCCGCAACGGTAAAGGACGACCACAACTAATCTAGACCTGGGGAGTCTAACATCAGATTTTAAACAAAGACCCGGCCTTGAATCTACTATCTACTGCCCTTCACGACCGACTAGAGAATTTCTATTCAACACCATTCAATCCTCCAGCTAGACTCTATCGTCCGCACCTCAAACCCTCCAACCGAACACCAGCAGGCTTGTCAACTTCCAATTCCTCAGCCGAGGCGCTCTCTCTCTAACTAATCTTCTCGACAATGGCACCTCCATCTGAATCCCAGATCTTGTACTCCTACCTTCTCCATCCATCACCTCTTCCCACGATCGTGCCATTCCAGACTTTCCAAGGTCTCGTCCCGAATCATGCTTCAATACGATCTTCAGCCCGCCCAAACCCAGAACTCAAGAGATTGTACCGTGACCTCCAGTTCCAGCGGGACATCACGATCGACGATGTCCGGCGGCGCATTGACGACGAGGTCAGACGCAGCGCGGGACTGCTCGCCCGGTTGAGGCACCAAGTACGGCGGGAAGAGGGCGAAAGTACAGCTAGTCCAAGATCCCGGCGGAAGAGAAAGCGTGGCGCTGCCGATGAAGGCGATGACGCAGATGAAGACGAGAATGAGAGCGAGAGTGAGAGTGAAATCCAACAAGCTTCACAGCAAGGGGCCAGCGCTACAAGAACTGGCCCTGGATCCACGACTGATCGTAACCGCGATGGCTCCGCCCACAGGGCTAGCAACCGAAATCGACACAATGGCCAGCACAGAAATGACCATGACCATAACCAATCCGATGGCGATAGCAGCGACAGAGACAATGACGGAGGGACAGAGACCCAAATCGATCTCCAACTCGACGGACCTCGAGGGCAGACACTACCTCGACCGACGCGCAACCACACCATATCCAGCCTCCTCGACGCAATGGACGATGCCAGGGCCGATCTGGAGTTGGAAATCGCCGACCTGGAGGCCCAAGTACAGAGTGGGCGGCGCACCTGCGAAGAGCGCGTGGGCGGGTTAAGTGATTTGCGCTACGGCCGGTTCGCCGCTCCTGCTATTTCAGCAGGGAGGCGGGATGGGGGCGAGAGTAGGAGCAGCAATGCAAACGGCCTTCCTACGCCGACCGGCGAGAAGCAAAGCCGGAACGAAACCAGAAACGAGACCGAGACCGAGACTGAGAATGCTAATAGGGATATGGTGGCCGTGGCCTCTACTGTTGAATCGGAAGTGGTGGATGCGCTTCGCGACTTCACCGCCCGTCTGGCCAGAGAGATGCAATGCAAAGACAGAGAGAGGGAAGAGGTCGCGAAGAGGCGGAAGTAGAGGCCGGAGCCCCAACAGTATAGGGGTATAACTGAATGCCTGCCTGCTTCAAAGGAAAGGAGCAAACACATCAAACACATGCTTGTGCCGATCATACTCATACGGAGTAATTAGTGGTAATAGTACATGCCGTGCCACCGATTTGCACATGGACTTTTACTTTTCATTCGATTCGACGTGACTTTCATCTTCATTTTCAAATTCACGTTCAATGTCTAGGTGAATGGTAATGTCATTCTGGTACCATAGAATTCGTCCGGTACACAGTAGGGCAGGCAGGTACCGTATATACACCAGGGGCATGCAGTACCTAACGCTACACCCAAGGTCCTCCAGTGCGATATATGTGAGGTCGTTTCCTTTCCAGAACCCACAACTACGCCCATCCGTAGTAAAGCAAGCTTGTGGTGCTTGAGCAAGCCAGCCCGGCTATCTGAGACGTGCTCGAGTCAGAATGGACTTGAACTTCTGAATCAACATTCGTCGCTCAGCACTTTCTTGTCGTCAACTTGTCTTGAGAGCCAGGACGCCTATTTGTGCGCAGCAATGACCTTCTCCACCTCATCGTGGCTGCCCATGAAGATACCAGACCGGTCATGGATGCCTTTGGGCTGGACCTCCAACATTCTCTGCATGTGGCTATCGATGGCCTGGCCGCCTGCGTTTTCCATGACCAGGGCCATGGGCGCGCATTCGTACAGAATCCGCAGTTTGCCCTTGGGCGACTTCTTGTCTGCGGGATATGCGAAGATGCCGCCGTACAGCAGGGTCCGGTAAGCGTCGGCGACCATGGAGCCGATGTAACGTGACGAGTAGGGCTTGCCGCCTTCCTCCTTGGGGTATTTCAGAGACTCAAAGTATGCCTTTGTCTTGTCTGACCAGTACAACGAGTTGCCCTCGTTGACGCTATAAATGCCTCGTTTCTTGGGGATGCGCATGTTGGGGTGGGTGAGGATGAACTCGCCGAGGGCGTTGTCCTAATCGCTCCTGGGTTAGACAGTGGACGAGTGGTTATTCCGATTTCCATCAGGTTCTAGCTTACCATGGTGAAACCGTTGACCGTGCCACCCTTCAAGGTGATGACCAACTGGGTCGAGGCGCCGTACATGGTGAATCTAGCCCAGTTAGCAACATGTTCCTCCGTCTCGCAGGACTCCCATCTTACCCAGCAGCAAGCAGTTCGGTTCCAGGCATTTGCAGATCTTCCGGCTTGGGTTTAGATCCAATCACGCTGTCGGGGAGCTTCATGATGCCAAAGATGGTACCGACGCTGACACCAGCATCCAGATTGCTTGATCCGTCAATGGGGTCGCATGCAACCACATAGCGGGCATTGGGGTGTTCGTCAAAGTATATGATTTCATCCACCTCCTCCGAGATCAGAGCCCTGCAACGGCCGGAGCCTCGCATGGCAGCTATAAACAGGTCATTTCCAATCACGTCGAGTTTCTTTTGGTCATCTCCCGTGATGTTGGATGAACCGGCCAGACCGGTTAGATTGATCAGAGTAGCTCGTCGGATGTAGTAGGCAATGGACTTGAAGGAGAACTGGAGAGCGTGGCAGAGCAGCCTAGAGAAAGCGTCAGTCTCGAGGCTTCAATGCGGAGAAGAGCTGAGCCTACGTGAAATCACCAGTGGCTTCCTTGTGTTTGGCCTGCTCTTCCGTGAGGAATCTTGTGAGGGTGATGATATCGGTGTTGATCTTCTCCTGGCCGGTGCCAGTGGTATGGCCATTGGACTCTCCGTTGCCAGCCATGTTGTGCTGTTTAGATGGGAGCGGATCGGATTCAAGGGCAATCACGAGAACTTGTAGAACAGGACAGCGAGTAGCGAGTAGCGGAGAGACTTCGGACACGCGACGAAGAACGCTCGGCCTCGGAAGAATGGAGTATGGAGACTCGACCGCAGGGGAAGCGACAGATAGGTCCGGGCGGATGAAGATCGAGTTCACACAGGAAAGGCGCGATTAAAAGGAGAATCACCGCGGAATATGCTTCTGAAGGGTCAAACAGGAGATTGATTATTGTTGAGGAAGCTATCTGCAGATATAAGAACCCGACGACCTCGTTTCGGGTCGTGAGGGCTCTGAGGCCAGACTTTTCGGGAGATGATGCAGAAAGTGGGAGGAAGTGGATGCACTCCGCATGCCACTGGGATCCGAGTTGAATTGCATCGCGACGAAGGACGAAGGACGAGTGGATGGAGGGGCAAACAGCTCTCGATCATTCAGGCCCGAGGCTGCCTGCGCCCGGGATTTCCCGACCGGCGTGGCTAGGGTCGAGCAGTGGCGCAACTGGTGTAACAAATACTCCGGAGACGAGAGAGAGAGAGAGAGAGAGAGAGAGAGAGAAAGGTCAGGGTTCCGCCGATTGATCGATCATTCCTTCTCGCAGAGTTCCAGGCACGAACAGCGCCTCGCGCCTCACAGGGTCTAACATCTGCGATCGACTGGTCGTGTACAACACCTAGTCATCGACAGCCGTAGCTATGGCAATTGATCTGGTAGCCTCCAAGTCGCTCTGCAACTGTCCTATCTTGGACTCCAGTGCAGCTACGCAGTCTACCCCCAGAGGCAGACGAAGATAATCGTGACCGCCGACAACCGCTTTAAGGATAGCTTGTGCAGCTTTGTCAGGGTCTCCCTTGCACATGTCTGGAGTAGAGAGGTTTCGAGATCCGGCGACCATCTGCGCCATTGGGGTATCCTTGTAGGCCTCGCTGAAGCCGTTATTGCCATCATACTGAGCCGGAGTGATGATCTTGCTCGAGAAGGGCGTACGGAATGCACCCGGCTCCACGATGAGAACCTTGATGCCGAAGGACTTGACCTCGTAGGAAAGGGACTCGTGGACAGCCTCGATAGCAAATTTACTGGCGGAATACATAGCTCGACAAGGGCGGGCTATGAAGCTGTTTAGGTGCGCACATGTCTCTGAATTAGAATGACAACTGTGTTTCAGGACGAGGAGAGAAGCCGATGGAGGGAGGGGGGATTGGCGTACCCAGCACCACTGCTGATCAGGACAATGTTACCAGAGCCTTTTGCACGCATGGTAGGGAGACAGGCTCGCACGGTGCGGAGAGGGCCATAGAAGTTGACTTCCATTTGGTCGCGGACTTCGTCCTCGCTGCGCATGTCCACAGGTAAGCGACTTTCAACACGATCAAAACACCCCGTGGAGAGCGCCTACTGACCTTGTATCTTCCACGACACCAATGAACGCATAGCCCGCGTTGTTGACGAGCACGTCAACATCGTGTTCTTGACAGCATTTGGAAAATTGATCGAAGGCATTCTTATGGGCGGGATCTAAAGCGATCCAGATCCCACCATTGGCGGAGAACTCAGGAGAGCCATTTTCAGCCTTGCCAACGTCGCGGGTGGTTCCAATGACCTTGTAGCCAGCCTTGAGAGCCTCCAAAGCAAGCGATTTGCCAAAGCCCGATGAGGCGCCGGTGATCAGCCAGGTGGACGGACGCGCTGCTGCCATGTTGATTGTTGATGCAGGATTTAATCGACTGTGGCCAGAAAAGCTAGTATATCAGCAGTTCACTGTGGTACTCATATATGAGGACTACCTCAGGTGTCGAGCGGCGGTCCTTGCGGAGTTAAGAACTGAAGTGGCCGAAGTACCCATCTAGTACCGTGTAGACCTATCTGATCTGTATATAGGGAGTACCAAGCGTCACCTGTAGGAACAGAACCTACTGTCTGTTGCTGTGGGCCAACAAAGCTAGTATTTGCAGTCAGCAGTTCACAGTAGTATGAGTACGAGGTGTCGAGCAGCGGTCCTACCGGAGTTAAGAACTGAAATAGCCGAAAGTCTCACAGAATACCATGTATACCTATCTGACCTGTGGATAGCAGGATTGAAGGTTTACTTACTGAGGAGTACCGAGCGTCACCTCTGGGAACAGAACTAAATATCTGTGAGCTATTTGGAAAGAAGTACGGATACGTAGTAGTCAGTGTCTGAGGCGCATGTAGTTCACGATAAAAGCTCCGCCGTACATCACGTGGCTTGCCCTCGGTGTCGTCGGGTTCGCAACCCCGAGCCTCCGTCATAGTACGGAGTATAGACACATAGAGTAGCATGGAGCTCGGGTAGTTGCGGGAACATGGAGGTGACGGAGGCGGACATGGGGATGGAGACGGATGGATTATGAAATATGTAACCACCCAACACAGCCAGCACACTTTGTTCTACTCCGTACATGGCCTTATCTCCCTATCACAATTCCTTGTCGCTTATCGCAGGCTAGAATAGTCGACGGTGCCCTCGTAGCTGCTGGAGCATCTTCTTCTGGTGTCGGTGAGAAGGCGAACAATTCGGTTCCAGCATCATGCCTCGGTCAACTTCTCCGCCCGTCGATAGAATGGTGGCAATGGCTCAAGGTTCTGTCGCAACACCCGAGTCCGGAAATGCCAGATTGCATTCCTCAGCTGGTAGCCCATATGCTTGCGGGTGCTGACGCTGAACACTTGGTCGAGTTCCTCCAGGGTGAGGGCCTAGAGATGTCAGTCAGAATTGTAGCTGCGAACCCTCAAACTTGTGGAATGCCCACCTTTGTCTCGGGGACAAACATCAGGATTAGGAACCAGAGGATGATACACCACGCCGCATACCAGCCGAAAGCGCCTTGGGGCTTGAACGCACCCAGGAGATGTGGCCAGGTAAAACTCAGGATGAAGTTGAAGCACCACGTGGTTGCCGTAGCAAACGACATGCCCACGTCTCTGACATGAACTGGGAACGCCTCCGCCGAATAGGTGAATGGTACAGGGCCTTCCCCGGGCGAATAGAACACCTCGAAAAGATACATTCCTGTCGTCACCATGCCTACTTCGGCTTTGGCATTTTTGAACCAGAAGCTGAAACCTGTCCACAAGAGGAAGAGGGCTAGAAAGGGGAACGTGAACAGTAGCAGGTTGCGCCGCCCCCACCGGTCGATGGTGAATATCGCCGGGATGGCAAACACCCAGTTCAGTATGCCCGTCCCCATGGATGCCAATAGCGCCGATGTCGTGGAGTAGCCGGATTCAATGAAGATTGTCGTGCTGTAGTACGCAATGACTGCCTCCATATCAGTCTCGTCCTCGACGATCAGCCGTTTGAGCCTGCTTCACTTACCATTCACCCCGCAAAACTGCTGGCCAAACATGACAATAAAGCTGGCCAGTGCTGCCCGTCTATTGCGTGGAACAGTAAAGAGTTCGATAAACTGTGTGAAGAGATTTTTGCCGTGATGGACCTCGCGCTCGAGTTCGACACCGACATATGTATAATAAGTATCCCGAGCCGCCTGCAGGTCCGTGAATCTCAAACGTTGGAATGACCGGAATGCCTTTTCTGACTTATAGTGCTGGATGTACCATCTGCCAGGTACGTCAGTACCGGGGTTTGACCAGCACGTTGACCAGTTGCTTACCTGGGGCTTTCGGGACAAAAATAGACTTGAGCGCAAACTATTAGGGGAAGCACCACTGTGCTACCAAGCATGAGCCTCCAGCCGAGATCTGGATCTAAACCACCAAATGCAACGCCCATTATGTTGCCCAGCATAATTCCTGATACAACATTCATGTTAGAATTGTCCAGAGCAGCAGCAAGTCCTGGGGCTTACCAAAGGCCGTCCACATCTGCCATTGCATAACCAGGGCTCCACGGATCGGCGCCGGGGCGCACTCAGCCGAGTAGACTGGAACAGTTGAAGACTTTGGACCGATTCCGAAACCTGCAGCGAAAGTCAGAGCACGCCTCGAAAGGAGCAAGCCAGTGCAGGTACTGTACCGAGAACAAAACGAGCCAGGAATAAGTTGACCCATGAATTGCAGACTCCTTCCCACACAGAGGCCACTGCGGCAATGAAGCACGAGATGAAAATGGTCCCCCGGCGAGCAAAGATCTTGTTCATAGGCTCTGTCACCCAGCAGCCGATCACCGCACACGCCAAGTATGGCGCCCCGACGACTAATCCCGTGATCGAGAGAACCATATTCTCGGAGAATCGATCGGTAGTAATGTTGAGCTGCTTGAGGTACAGGGCCTGTGCTCCGTTGTTGACCGTTTCATCCATCCCCTGAACGGCAGCCGCCAGGGAGCACATGATGACCAACCAGTAGAGAGTGAAGGGTTGAGACCATCGATGCGTGTGCTCCCGTGTAAGAACGTCGCGATCTTCCTGCGACAGCTCAGGAATGCTCTCGAAATTCTTCGGGCTTTGTGCAACCAGGGCCCCTTTCTTGAAGACATCGACGTATTCCAACAGATTGTTGTCTCTGCAGAAGGTCTCGACGTTTTGTAGCAGCTGCTCCTTGGGGATGCCGCTCAGAGGATTCTCAAATGCTGCGCTCAGGTGGTCCGCGTCGAACTGCGTGAAGCTCCTCTTGCGAGGAGGCTGGGCATTTTCGACATTCGTTGCCGTTCTGCCGCTGGAGAGTGACCGTTTTTCCCGAGTATGTGCTTCCTGGGCAGCCATCTTGGGCAAGGAAGGGCAGTTCAGATGTGATAATCACCGTGTCTGGGCCCAGTGGCAGCAAATTCCAAGGGATTTTATGCTATCCAGGTAGAGAAAATACCGCGAGAAGATAGATATAATAGCATCAAGCGGACAAGAGGCGATACAGCTCAGCTTGAATATCTTTTTTCTGACCACTCACCTCGCTATGTAGATGTCCAAGAGGACTTGATCACAAGATACATTTGGCTCGCCCAGGGCAACTATCAACGTCATAGCCTGTGTGAGGCCACCAAGGCCACCGCTCGCCATCTTCTCAAGATGTCCGTGGGCTCGTGGCAGACTCTGATGAGGAGGTGCAGGCGAAGCTTCGGTCGAGTCAATCGTTCCTAGATTGAGGTCTAGTGGCATGCTCGGGCAGGACGGCGGAACATTCGAAGCCAGGATGACATGTTGATCACGAAGGCCGTTGGCGCCGTCCAGGTGGCAACGTGTGCGTGGGCGGCGTTGATCGAGATCTCCCAGCCCAGTGGTGGGAGTTGAAGTTGGGCGCAGTCTGAAATGCACTCTATCACATGTCTGGTGGGGTGGCTACCCCCCGGGGACTTACTCCTCCACCACAATGACGGATGACGTCAGCGCCTTCCCACAAGGCTGCGATCTTCACTTCGCGTGTGAATAGTTCCAGGGACTATACCGTGCTCAAAGCCTTGCAACCTATGGCAGAATCGGGGCGGATCCCGCTTCTGGACTTCCCGGCTATTCAGCAATGTGCTGTAGTCACTATAAGGATGGCACCCAGATGGTATAGAAGATACCTGTACAAAAGAAGAGACCATACGTATTCTTTTGTATAGTACCCTCTATCCATATTCGTGCGTGCTCAGGATTTCACTGGCTATTCATCAGCTCATCAGTCATGGACTTTCTCTCGAAGATTGTTTCCATCATCATGTCAGCCTTCTCCCTGCAGAGATTCGTCCCATCCTCCAACACTCTCCAAGCACATCTTGACCTGTGCTTTCTTCGCCTGCAATGCCCTGCCTAATGCCTCGGACCACTGCTCTTCGATCACCGTCACTTGCTGCTTCAACTCAGCCGTGGCCGAAGCCTCTTGCTCATCTCGCCATCTTTTCAGGTCGCTGTCTGGACTTGCGTCCTCTAGCTTGTCTGCCGCCTTAGTCGCGTCAGCAGCTTCACTAGCTCGATATTGCGCTCCAATGAGGGCTCCCTTGACTTCGTGCAGCAAACAGTGGAGGCTGATTTGTGACTCGATGAACTGGTATGTCGATTTGTCCGCATGTTCCAGAAGCGAATATAGGTATTGTTGCGGGAATGTGTGATAGCTTGGGTTTTCCGCATACTCGGACTCTGGTATGGCGATGGCTCCCAGCTGCTCCGGTGCATCTGGCAACCTCTGCACCAAATCATGAAGGCCGGGAGCGATATCCCAGAAGGCAGACGACTGCAGCTCTACCTCTTGAGCAACATTTTCCGCAACTAGCCGAACAAAGTCTTCGCAACGCACAACCGCCTCTGCAAAGAAGCTCTTGCGTCGCTCGAACCCATCTTGTGTGAAGAAACCCTCCGTGTCTCGGATTTTATCCAGGTTGTGGACTTGGCGGTAAGGAAGCAGGACAATGGCCTTGTACTTGTTGTTACGTTCACTCAGAAGGTCAAAGATCTCTCTGTGCATGTGCTCCCGGGTCTCAAAGAGCCATTTTAGTTGAGTGAGATATTCCAGGATCTCTGGCATGGCGTCTCCCTCTTGCTGTGCGCGGTCAACATTTTGAGCATGCATTTCTACCCCGAGCTCCTCAGTCAAGTCCTTGATCCCAGCACTAAGTTGGGCAACACGATCGTTCAACATATCATGCATTGGGTTGATCAGCACATCTTGCAGCGTATCGAACTCGGCTTGCAAGCAGGCCTTCTCAGCCTTGTGGTCTTCTGTTCGTAGAGCTTGCTCCGCTTCAGCCGCTTCAGCGTAAGTGATGCTACCTTCCTTAATTTGCACTTGGACCTGGACCTGGAAAGACTGCTGTCGCTCACTGGATTTGCGCACATGTTCGGCGCGTAGCGCCTCAACAGCCACTTGGTACCGGGATCTTCGGTTCTCTAATTCATTCAAGTCACTCAATGCTCGGACGGCATTACGATACGTCGCCAGTCTCGGATGCCCGTTAGTTATAGCGGGATAGTGCCTTGGATATGGTGGAGGCAGTGTAATGAATCGTGAAATGTCGAGCAGCGGCAGGGCCGGCGGATCGGCGAGGGGTTCGTAGGTTGTGGCGTGGGTGACCTCGTCACCGTAGATGCCCAGGGTGTCTGGGTTGGCTTTTTCCTCAGGGTACGCATCGTCCGCCTGGTAAGTCTCATGGGAATCTCTGGGCGTTGCCGCTTCCGACAGAATCTCTTCAACCGAAAGCGTAGAGAGACCCATGTACTTGGACTCCCTTTTGGTTCTTTTCATCTTCTTTGCGACACCATCACTTTCGGATCTAGTTTGAGACTGCCACCATTGGCTGGCCGTCCGACCACGAGAGCTCAGCTCGTCGTTGCTCATACTAGCAATTGGCGAGAGAGCTGGGCGGAACTCATTCCACCATAGACCTTCCGGACGCTGAGATACATCAATCTCGGTACCCTGCTGTCCTGAGGCGTTTTTCTTATGGCTCGTTAGGCTGGTCTCCATAGCGATGTCGCTGGTACCCCCATCGAATAGAAGCTGTTTAGCTGCTTCCATGTCGAAATTTCCCTCCACGAATGGTGCAGGATAGCGTTGCCTTCGAATCTGGGATTCTTCAACCATGAAATCCACGAAAAGCTGCAAACGTTCCAAATCGGAGGCGGCGTGGCTTTCCTGTAGCAAGAACTCGTGATGTCGATGCGACGCTTCCGCGATGAAAGGGTCTATCTCGCCTTGTCCCAGTTCAGAAACTGAAGATGCGGTCGATGGAAGAACGCTGTGAGCGGAGGTTGGGTTCTTTTGACTAAGTGGAGGGGTCGGGAGTGCTTTGGAAGCAGCCCTTCGTGCACCAATGCCGGTGTTTGCTGCGGTGGTGAAAGATGAACTGCGGTCATTTGTGGAGAGGTATGGCGAACTGCGACCTTCGTGGAGCTGGACATGCTGGGTCGATATGCCAGGTGTTCGGATGCCATACATCCTAGTCTCTGAGTCGAGTGCTCCAGCACCGGTGGATTCAAGAGTCGGCGAAGGATCATTGCTGTAGACAGACGGACTTATAGCATCGGCCCACGGATCGGTCTCAATGGTCAAAGCACTACTTTCTGCTGCTTGTCCTTCATACACGCTTCGTCGATTTTTCCGCCGCTCAAGCAGACCTTTGGCCGAAGAGACCCGAAGGGCAGAACTTCGGCTTAGTGCTCCAGAGAAAGAAACGGGTCTATCGAGATTGGTCGTCTCAATGTGCAGCGGCATTGGTGCTTTTGCTGCTGGTCGATCTGAGATATCATCACTCCAATTTGCTGGAGTTGGAGGGAGCGGACTCAGGACCGGTGGCCGCAATGGCACGCGATAGTTGTTTGGCTGAGAGCCGAATGCCGTATTGTGCACTCGAGCAAAACTCCGAACTCCAGTTGCACTCTGAGACCTCGACGAGGATGGAGGTGGTCCTGGAGGCGGACCCGGTAACGGCATTCCAGGCAGCCAGCTCCCGTGCCTGGAGGATGATGCCGGCCTTGAAGCATCCCGGCTATGGCTTGATTCTCCTTGAGAAGAGATTGCCCCTGTGGACGCTGCCCTCCTGGCCGCGGGAGGTTGCGGTAGGTGACCGGTGTGGTCTTGAGTGGTCTCCCAGGCGATCGAAGCCACATTTTGTTGCGCGGCCGTCGTGTTTATCATGAGAGATGCCACAGAAATCGGCCTTGTGACACCCAAAGAAGACTCGCGCCGGGAATCATTGAGCTGCGAGGCAATGCTCAACTGGGCCATTCGTGAATCTAGTTTATTGGTCCGGTCAGGTTGCCTGAAGTTTTGACTGTTCATTGCACTGGTGATACCCTGGTCTCCCTCACCCGTCGACATCGATGCTGTGTTTGTCGGAGTTGGTGTGTGTGAGGAGCTCCCACCTACACGGGTCGAGTCAGTGGGTGAGATCGCCGGACCAGCACTGGTGCACACAGCGGTGCTCTGCGTCGAAGGAGCCGTGTATGGAGGAGGTGGGTTGGTAAATCCATCTGTGTCACACATTAGACACGCTCGACTCGACAGTTTTCAGTCCGATCTCTGGCAATGAAAATACCCTCAGCGTGAAGTCCATGATTGTGATCCTCCAATACTATTGAGGCTCGATGACTCCCACCAGCCCACTCCCTGGGATCATACGGCACATTGTAATTTCCCGATGCTCTTGCGGCCATAGGAAACAGGCTCCTCGGACTGGGGCCTGGGGACGCAGAATACGTAGGGGAGAATGGGCCATACAACGAAGTCGCCGATATGGGGGTGTGAGCCACGAGACCACCAGCAGACCCAACGTTGACGGTCAATGTAGTTTGACGCGGGACGCTCCCAGGCCGTACTGGAGAGCTTGTAAATTGACCATCCCTCTGAGGTCGCGGCGGTGGAGGAGGAGGAGGAGGAGGGGGGAGAGGAAGGCAAGTTATGGAGTGTCTAGGTGACAGTTGCGCCTCTTCGGCTGCAGGCAGAGGTCGCCTTTTGAAACATGAGAACAGGCTCCGTCACAGGCAAGAATCACATACATAGTCATGGGAGTTCTCGCCCAACCACCGATTTGGAAGATTGGTGGGTTAAGCGCCCATATTGATCATGTCACATCTGCTGATTGCCGGGGATAGGATATTTGGACAGTGGACGCCATATCGTCGGGTCTCGCGAAATATGTGAAGAACATGGATGTATTAACAATAAAAGCAGAAATTAAAAATCATCACATCTGAAAAGGTACAGCAGTGGAAGGTGATTGATAGCAGTGGAACTGCGAACGATCGCATAAGAGTGTTCTATTCTTGCCCTCGAGGCAGCAACTAAAGGGTAACTCGCTTAGCCAGGCAAACGGCGTTCTTATTGCCAGAGAATATTTGGGCAGCTGGGGTTCGCTGGGTGGGATAATGCAGATGGGTTGCTGATGGATAAGACCTAGTTGCATGAACCCACGATGCATAAGGGATGGTGTCGGCTGGGAGACTGAGTGTGAGAGGGCGCAGACAGCTAAGGTTGGGCTGTTGGAAGTGTGATGGCGCAGAGATGTCTGGCGGTTATTCAGACGGGCAGCCAATTAATGCGGCGAACAGGCTGCTAGTCACCCTGCAGAGTGATCCAAATACAGCAGCAACTTAACACCAGATAGGACTAGTCCATTCTGCCTCGTTTCGGAGAAGCTTAGCCGGAACAGTCACATGACATGCATTGTAGCCTTATATGACAGTAGGGAGTATAATTACAGCTAGAGTTTTTGTCATCAATCATCTTACATCTCATTCAGGTTCATCTTTGATAATAATACAATCGTCGTCGTCCTTCTCCCGCTTGATGAAATTCCTCTCCGCAACCCTTCGCCCGTTCTTGCCCAAGACCTCGCTGGCAAAGACCACCGTCTCCACGCCGGCGGGGATTCTCTCTTCCTCGCCCTCGGGCAAGGCATCGATGTCGATCTCCATGCCCAGGAGGCTCTTCAAGATGACCTCTGCCCCGGCCTTGCTCATGACCAAGTTTTTCTCCTTGCACCGCTCGTCGCAGATACACTCCGTACAGCCCTCGAGGCAGTGACACGTCGCAACGCGCTGCACCGCACGTTCGAGCAGCAGATCAATGTACTCGAAAGCTTTAGCTGCTATCCCCGAGCCTGCGGCGCCTCCCTTGGCATCGTAGAACGTGAGTCGGGCCGGCCGTTTGCGTTGAGTCTCTTTTTTGGCAAACTCTTTGAGCGCATTCTTGCATTCCGTGCGCACGTCGCCAGGCATGCTGACAACAAACTGCGGCATCAGACTCATGAGCGCGTGTTCGGCGGCGTGGATCCCCGCTGCAAGGTTGAGCCGCTTTTGTTGAAAGATCTCAAGTGCATACTTTGGGATGTCAAGCCACAGCCCCCGAGAGTAGATGTCGATGGGCGGATTATCCACCGCGACAGCGTCCAAGATACGGCGCTTCTGGTCAACCTTGAAAAAGCCAAAGACTACGGCATGCACCTTGATCCGGCCAAAATATGCTTTGGTCAGTGAATTAGGAGACACACGACGGACCTGCTCCGTCTCGATCGGGTCGACATCCGTAAAGTCTCTCTGCTGAGTAGTCCAGTCCACCTTCACCAATTGCACGCGGGCCAATTTGCGCTCCGGTGAGAATTCCTTCACCATGTACGTCTTGCCTTGATGTAGGAAGATTCCGCCGTCATAGAGTGTGAAGAATGCTCGAGACGCTTCGACTTCTTCGAGCACGACATTGCGGCCATGGGTAATGTCGATCACAGCAAAGTGGTCTTCTTCGGTATCCCGGATGGCAACGCATCTGGATGGAAGAGGTCGGAATCTCTCGTTGCAATGATAAAATCCCGTCGAGTCTTGGGACAAGCGTTCCGCACATATTTCTGGCAACATCTTCCCTAGAAACTTGGTGTCCTCATCGGGTTGGATTGGCATTTCAAACGCAGCGCATTGTACATGCCCTTCAACCACAAGCTCATTGTGTAGATCGACCTGCAGTTCGCAATTCGGCTTCGTAAAGATTTCGTCTGGGTTCTGCATATAGTATTGATCCACAGCAAAACAATCACCAACAAGAACGGAAAGCGAGTCTCGATTTCGTCTTCCAGCACGACCACTTTGCTGCCGGAGGTTGGAAATTGTATAGGGGAACCCCATTGTAACGACAGCGTCAAGAGAACCAATATCGACACCTAGTTCTAGAGCAGTGGTTGCGATAATCCCCATGAGCTTGCCACCGAACATCTCCGCTTCAATTCGCCGACGATCCTGGGCTGCATATCCCCCACGGTAGCCCATGACCAGAGCTGCACATTCTGGTCTCTCAAGGTTAGTGAACTCGGTTTTCACCGCGGCTAACAAAACTTCGCATTGCTTGCGAACCCGACAGAAGGCTATGGTCCGTACACCACGCAAAATGAGTTGGCATATCAGTCTTGCAGTCTCGGCAAACGCGTCTCCTCGGCCTGAGGAAGGATCTCCTGGATCTTTATAGGGCGTATTCCAGCAAATGAATTCCTTGCGTCCAGATGGTGAGCCGTCGAAATCCGTTAGCTTGACATCCTCAACACCAAAAATTGTCTTCATATGCTCTTCAGGGTTTGCCACCGTTGCGGAACACGAAATGAATTTGACCTTACGATTTCCAAGGGCCGCACATATCCGTCGTAGTCGTCGCATGATGAATGCTACATGTGATCCGAAGAGACCGTTGTAAACGTGCAACTCATCGACGACGACAAACTTAAGATTTCGAAGGAAGGTCCTCCATCCGCTCTCTTGGGGTAGGATGGTAATATGAAGCATATCTGGGTTCGTAAAAATGATCCTGCCTTCTTCCCGGATCAGATTTCGTTCAGCCATGGGCGTATCGCCGTCGAAAGTTTCCACCATGACAGTTTCGAACCCCGGGATATACTGCAACAACTCCTTCATGCTTCGTCGCTGGTCCTGAGCAAGGGCTTTTGTCGGAAAGATGTACATGCCTCGACTTTGAGGGTCGTTTTCGAGTTCGTGCAGCATCGGTATCTGGTAGATTAACGACTTTCCAGAGCTAGTGGATGTTGATACAATCACGTTGTGCCCGTCATGCAAGTTGTTGATGGCTTCTGCTTGATGGGAGTAAAGCTGTGTGATGCCCCTGCTATTGTAGAGGGCATTGACCAAATTCTGCGACAACTGGAAATTAAGCTCGCCATATATGGCCGGTTGGGGATCGAATACGCGGTGACCATCAGGAACGATCTGATTTGCGTACCATTCCAGCTCAGTCATCTCTTTGATGATGTCGGATATCGATTCGCGCTCTTTTGGTATGGATTTCGGCAGACCCATACTCTCAGGTCCAGGTGTAGTTGGAGGGCTCAAGGAAGGATACGGGATGTGTTGGCGCCCCAGGTCCAAAATCTTTTCGACGGGGTCCTTTTGCTCTTCCGCGCATTCGTTGAGAAAAGCATTTATGGCAGAAGTAAATTTGGTGTTGCGTTTTTCAATGAGTGTCAACATGGATTTTTGACTGAAAACTGGCATTTTTAGGTCTTCGTTTCGTAACTTTTGAGTAGCTTTAGTAGGCTGGCCAGTTTTCGGATCAACCACTTGTCTCTTCAGATCACCATCGATAAACTCGAAAAGCAGTAATTCTTTGGCAATTCCGGACTTGTCATTGAGGGCGCTCTTATCTTCTGCTAACGACCGAAAATAATCGGCTCTTCCACCTCGGATTCCATCATCTTCTCCCATAATAGTGACCATCAAATGCTCCTCATCGACATATGCAAAGTGGATGGCACGAGGCACCAACGCCTTCACCTGCGCTACATCTTCCTCGAGTAGGGGTCTTTTGATGTGACCTTCCACCGCAGACTTAATATTATCCCATGTTGTGGCAAAATGCTTCCGCGTGCAACAAAAAGTGTATACCAGGTTCAGAGCCTTGTGCAGTTGCAAGAGGTACTTGAAATGGTCAGGCCAAGGGATGTCGGACTCGATCAGATTCGTAGACGAGCTTCGGAGGAGGTGGGCAGGCTTGGATCCAGATTTAGTTCTTCTGGGCTTGGTTCCACCATCGTGTGTCTTTGTCGATACTGTTGTAGTTGTGGTATCGGCGACGGCGGGTGAGTCAGTCGTGGTCTCCGAGGCGTCGTCTTTGTCCTTGGTCTGGCGTTTTCGCTTGCGATTGACCACCTGCCGCGAGACGGTGGCACCTTGCAGTCTGGCCATTAGACATGCGAGGGAAGTCTGTCTGCATCGACTGGCATACAAGATGTAGCCAGGAGCGCAGACAATGACTGGTATTCCCGGAGCATGTTTGGCCACATGAAAAAGGGCTACAAGTCTCCCAGCCAATCATGACGTATGCCAAGGAAGCGCGTAAAGTGGTTTTCGACGCGTTATTATGTGAGAGGAATATAACTCATTCTCGACTCTATGAACTACAATGAAACAAAGCAGCGAACAGTACTGCTTGTAGCAGTATAGCTAGCTTTATCAGCGTTAAAGGTTTGGTTCAAATGCTCCCGCATCGCCTGCATAACTATGACTGTGCAACTCAGCAACTCAAGCAGGTCTGATGTAGGCCTTATCGGCTGTGGGAAGGTAACTATTCACCAGGTTGATAGGCCTTAGGTCATCGCAGTGTACAAGGGACGTTCCTCCCATGTAAGTCTACTTTGATGGTGGAGTGAATCCCCTATCGCCGTCCTTTCAAGCGGGCAAAGACAAAAAAATTTATACTGATCAAAGGGCCAAAAACACTTCCCTCGAACGCCTCACATGACTAGTATTGTGGGCATTCAAGAGAAGTGAAACTCCACTGAAGGGGTTTTTTTTGATCTTATGAACCAAGTTCCATGAACAAGGCTCGAGAACGTGCCATGGCACCAACTGAGCCAGGTTCCATGAACGAGGCTCTAGCTGGATTTTTGCTCTTAGGTATGAACCAAGTTCCATGAACGAGGCTCGAACCGATGTACCAACAAGTAACCAGGGACGCATCTTCCATGAAGAGCGTCAACCTGTAATTACCAACCCAAATCAGGGACGCATCTTCCATGAAGAGCATCAACCTGTGTGTCTAATCGAACCATGTTCCCATGAACGAGGTTCTTATCTCTCTGGTCTCATTCTTCGAAGTTACCGCATTTCCAAGGCCGAGGTGTCGACCATTACACCATTGGCCTTGGAAACTTGGACGGCTTCTCTGAATGTGAAAGGATATTACGGGGGAATAATATTTAATGGCCAAGGCAAGTGTTATGGTGAATTGCCAGTGTGAAGCCGAAAAGGAGGGTTAGTTATTGGCTAGCCTTCTTGTCTTCACTCAATTCAACAGGGTGTATTCACCGCTCTCCCTATTAAGCCAACCAAACTAAGCCAGCAGTGTTATTGTGGCTGATGCATTGTTGCAGCTACCTCAATGATCACTTCGTTCACCCTGTTAGCATTGTCAACTGCCTTGTTTGACACTCTTTATACTGCCGACCTTTGTCCTGTGACAATCCCGGTCTTCGCAATGTCACTCGTCTGCTTGTTAGCTTTCATTTGCTGTCACTTCTACTATACGTTTACTGAATCTACGGAATATGCAAACACACTGAACTCGAAATCTCTACATTTGTTCCACGCGTCCCCTAAACATCTCCAAACCATAGGATATTGTCACAACTATAAGCAACCACCAAATCCGCAAATTCTTGCAACTGAATATGGCGTCCAACATACTCATTGCGCTGCTGGTCAGCGCAACCGTCAGGACCTCTCGCGCCCAAGAACCACCTCCTACAAACTACCAACTCGTGAAGAACTACACGGGCCAAACATTTTTCGACGATTTCAAATTCTTTTCCGACCACGACCCCACGAACGGATTCGTCAAATATGTCGATCTAGAGACCGCGAACCAAACTGGACTGGCTGGGTTGGCCTCCAGTGAAACCTTCGAAAATGCCATCTACCTCGGTGTCGACTGGTGGTCGCTGAACGTCACACCCGATGGCCGTCCGTCGACGCGGGTTGAGAGCATAGACACGTTCAACCATTCTCTATGGGTTGCGGATATCAAACATATGCCAGGAGGAGTGTGTGGGAGCTGGCCTGCGTTTTGGCTTCTCGGACAAGGTGCTCCTTGGCCACAAGCCGGAGAAATCGACATCATGGAAGGTATCAACACACAGAACGTCAATAAGATGGTCCTACACGCCGACACTGGGGTCCGTGTCTTCAACGTCACCGGGGCACCATACTCCAACCAGACGCAGATGCGAGGGACGTTGTCCAGTCTAGATTGTAGCCTTGACACAGCCGGCAATTCGGGCTGCGTCGCAGAAGGCTCTTGGAACAACTTCGGCACCGACTACAACGCAGCCGGGGGCAGTGTCGTGGCTACCGAGTTCAGCAGCGACGGAATCAAGATCTGGAATTTCCAACGGGACAGCATCCCCGAAAACATCGTGTCCGGCATGCCCGATCCCTACGACGCTTCGGGTGTCTGGGGCCCACCGGATGCCATGTTTGTGAGCAGCGGTAACCAGACGTTCGACAAGCATTTCTTCGACCTCAAGATCATATTCAACATTGCACTGTGCGGCGACTGGATCGAGCAGACCTGGAATACCTCCGAGTGTGCTTCTCTCGCCCCGACCTGCCGGGACTATGTTGCCAACAACCCAACGGCCTTCAAAGATGTGTACTGGGCCATTGGGGGCGTCCAAGTATATCAACAAGCCAATTCCACGTGCACCTCTACGCCTGTGCCGAGTCTGTCGAGTCCCACACCCGGCTCAGGCCATGCAAGACGTCGCCGGCATTCTCGAGGTTTCAGGCATTCGTGAACACAGACGTCATCTCTCTAGCTCGGCCTCTATTACGGCATTCTGGAAGTTGGAATTTCTGGGTAGCACAGCAAGAGTTAGTGATTTAGTCATGCATACTGGGCTTGTAGTTCTTGAATATCGATGACAGACAGCACTGGCAATCTAACTTGTCCAAGATACAAGATACAATACATGGGCCTCGAGGCTGATAAACAGAAATAGGATGCAATCTTCAAGAAGTATATTCCACGGGCAAAAAGATACCGCGCCTGAGGTTACTTGATCGTAAGATAGATATCTGTCTACTTGGTAACCAAATCCAATACTCCCATACACTATATGTGCTTCAGAGTACAGTACTTCACCGTAAATATCCCCCATCCTTACCACTCCGTTAGAGCAGAGCTTCTCTGTCCGCAAGCAGCCTATCTGATATCTGACGCGTTAACGCGACGCGGGAAAGGAAATGTAAAGTGCATGCATGAGCCGCACCGACCTGGGAAGCCGAGACGACAGCCAGACACTGCAAACCCAACTGAGACGTCAAGAGCAAAGCAATAATTTATATCTTGTGCGTCCTTTAAGTCCAGGCGAGCAATCGATCTCTACGTTATTATATCCTGCGCCTAGTCGCCAGACACCACTCCGCATTTGTCTTCCTACTTGACCATCACCAATCGTGCACCCACCAGATTGACTACTTGACTAATAAATTGCCTGAACGATCGATTCGATGAAGAGAGGGTCATCATGCCGGCCTCCTCTGCCATCCACCAGTCCCTCAGCGTCCTCCTCCCCAGCCACGCAGCAAAATTGCCGTCGCAATTGGTGCATCTGTCCGAGTCGCTGCTCGCGCAGTCGCGCCAACGGGCGTCGCACCTGAAAACCGACGAAGAGATCGCCCGGGCCTATGCGTGCTGCGAGATTGCGTGCAAGCGGTTGCGCGCGCAGTGTCGCCTACCAGCCGTCAAGGCCGGTGGGGCACCGTGTAAGCCGGCCGTGTATAAGAAGCTGGTGACTTTTCTAGAGAGAGTGTTAGACACGGACGTCACAGCGAGTATAGCCACACCAAAGGCGAAGACTCCTACGACTGGCAAAAGAAAGGCCACCGAGGCGGAGCTTGACCTTGAGCTTGAAGACGAACCTAACGAAACACCGTCTAAGAGGCCGAGAAACAATCACACACCGTCTACGACACCGAGGAACGCCGCATTTCTCAAGGCCACCTCGAGAAAGAAGAATACAACCGCTTCACAAGAGAATCAAGATGGAACTCAACAGGAAGCACCAGCTTTCGTGGTGCCCTCGATCCGCAAACTGTGCAGAACGTTTGCGACCCCTCTACTCGCTGCGCATGTGTACACGGGGACATGTATCGTCCTGAAGCTGACAGGGCTATGGCCGCGTGATGAAGAAGCCGAGGACGATGACAGGGACGAGGACGAGAATGGAACAGGGACAGGAATTGCCTCAGGGATTGGCACGGGACAACCCCCTTCTTCACAAGGCTCCTCCTCCGATGAGACCGTCATGGGCCTCCTGATCGCATTATACCTGATGACCCTGACGCGCATGCAGACCGCCAAGATGACGGCGCCCATTTACAAGGCGACATGCGCCAAAAGCGTCCAAGTACTCTCGTACCAACCCGGCACGGATGGTGTGGAGGCGTGGATCCGGAGGATCAATCGCGAAGGGTACTGTCGTGGCCAGGACTGGTGGGACAGTGTGCCTGAGTCGGTATTTAACTTCGATCCTCCTGACAGCAGTGCTACCGGTGCCCGCCAGAGTGGCGGTAAGCGTGCTGTCGGGGGAAGCAAAGCGAATGTAGAGAGCGAGCATGCTGAGCTGGCCCACGAAGGGGATGAGGATGAGGATGAGGATGGCATAATATCCACCACCCGCAAATCTAGACGCAGGGAGACCGTCTCTCGGGGAGCACGAGAAGCCGAGCGAACGGATGAGGATGAAGACGACGACGATCCCGAAGGCGTCCTACTTCCCGGTCTGGCTACGATGATGCAGCACGCAGTGGACTTCACGAGTGAAGACCGAACGCAGGACTTTGACGCGTGGAAAAGGACGTTTCTTAGGAAGCTCGACAGATTGGATAACGCGGCTGCGGCTGCGGCTGGAAAGCCAAAGCCGGCCAGAGTCAGTGCCGGTAGGAGGCTGGCCGTCAAGTGAAACCTCACTCTACGATTGAGACAAACGGGGTGCGATAGCCTGAGACGGGACGGCCGTCATGCGGCATGATTGCAAAGAAACGAAATAGAAGTGGTGCGCGACCAAGGCATCCAGCCATTGCATAGTACTGTATGTATCCGATGATATCTTACATTTTCCTTCCCCTTCTCGCGGGCCATTCTGAGATGAGATGCGATCGAACTCAGTCCGGACTGGACTGGGACTCGGGACTCGGTGCAACGATTGAAAGGTTGCACCAGCCTTGCGAGCTATGAAGCAGCCTGTCATGGACTGTAGAAACAACCTATGCAAGTCGCCCACATAATTAGGTGACCTGGAGGTCCTAAGCCCCCAAATCGGTGTCATGACTCGAATACATGTAAGCAGAAGGGCCGCTGGGGTAGACGTCAACCCCCGTGCCCCCCATTGCCGACAACAGAAATCGGAAACCGTGATGGTCTAGTCTGGCGTGCATGCCCATCAGCGATGATCGAGACCGGGCGACAGCGCACTCGGTCCACATGGATCTTGTCAATCCTCGACGCATGGCAGCTCACCAGCGTCCACCACGACCTCGTCCTCGTCCTCGACCGCCGCCTCCGCCTCCGCCTCCGCCTCGCCCGCCATGACCATGGCCACGACCGCCTCCACCCCCACCCCCACCTCGGCCTCTAGCACCTCCATGTCCGTGCCCGTGTCCGCCTGACTGTCTGCGGGAGAATCTGCTCTCATAAGCTAGATATTCTGGTCGATCTGGCCGTGGGCCTTGGCTCTTTCTGAAATTGCGCTCCCCTTCGCTGATATCGAATTTGTTCTCGATCCCAATCAATTCGCAGTAGGCGCTGGTCTGAGGATTCGTAACTTCTGTCGGCATAGCAGTAGGTTCGACGTTGAGGTTAGGATCGTACACCGGCGCCGTGATGGAAAAATTCTCCGGAACCAGCAGCTTACCAGGCCTAACAACATGTTCGAAGATCCATTCTTGTTCCTTGACAATCTGATCTCGGTAATGTGCCTCGCCGCGGTGAGGGGGAACTCTGTCCGTCGGCAATCCACCCAGGGCGAGTTCGGAAGCGAAAACACGCTGGATGGCGAGCCATTCCGGATCGTAGGAAAGCTTGAGGGGCCCGACTATCTTTTGTTCATGAGACGTGGTCGAGCGGATTTCCAGAAGCTGTAGGAATTCTTGATATGCTTCACATTTGCCCAGGGCGAGGAATTCGGTCGTCTTGTTGGAGATTTCTGTGGGGAATGGGAGGCTCGGTGAGACTTCAATCTTCTCCTTCTCTTTCTGCGTGAACGTGCTGGATAAAGCTGCTAGCTGGGCTCGCATCTCTTCGGAGACTTCGTTTTCGCTTGGTTGGGGTTCCGGGTTTGGTGCAGCTGTGACTGGAAGCTGCGTCGAGTCCTCCATGGTACTGTCACCAGCTGACTCTGAGATTGGCGGTGGGAATGTCTCTGCAGAAGGATTCAGTGTAGAGTTGGGCGCCCCAGGCAGCAATTCTGGAGATTCGGGCGATCTGCTCGCGGGGGTAGGTATGGACAGCTCTGCAAGAAAAGCCGCAGCATGTGCATTGAGCTTGACACCGCCGTCCTCACTCTCCTCCGATGTACTGACAGAGAATAGTCCACGTTTCCCCGCGGTGTCTTGATCGGCACCACTGTGGAGTTTCGCTTCGGGTATGGGAAGAGGAGTTGCTTGAGAAGTTGTGGTGCTGTTTCTACCAGTTGCCACGAGCTCATCCTCGTCGCTCATATCGATATCAATCGCGTCTGGATTTTCGACAACAGCATCCGGTGCCTCTGGTAGACTAGCTTGTGCGCCGTCGAGCTGGTCTCTAGCGTAGACGAGTGCAGGGCCAGAGCTTTTCTGACCTGGAGCTAACCCTTGAGATGCAGAGTCGAGTCGTTGTCTCTTGACAGGCCTCGAAAAGAAGCACCCATCGAGGTTGGGGATAGCATTGCCACGATTTTCAGGCTTGACTTCACTCTGAGTTGTCGAGATGAGCTGACGATCGGATCCTGCATCACTGCCGACCTGCTTGAAGGTCTCTTGGAACGAGTATTGGGGCGTAGACCGGATACCTGTTCTCTCTTCCTCCCGCCGCCGACTTTCTTTGTCCTGCAGGATCTTATCTCTTTCTTCAGCATCGTCACGTTGAGCAGACACGTGAAACTGTTGCCATGCCGAAACCCGTTGACGTGCCTCAGGGGTAGGAAGAGCGTCGTGGGTGCGACTCAATGAGCTTGAGACGGAAGAAGGGTTCGAGAGGTGCCCAGCCTTGGCTTTCTTTGCCGTATGCTGGTCAGGAGAGTTGTGGGATCGTAAGTTGGATGTCGACTTTCTAGATGAAGACCCTCCAGTCTGGTCATGCTGAAGAATGGCGGCATATCTGGTGTGCAGATGTGCAGAGAACCAGTATGGAGGTCTAAGCCAATCCAGACATTCTCGTGCCGCTGGATTACCTAGCTTCCCGGACTGTGAATCAACCCCAAATCCTTTCTTTGCTTTGAAAAGCCATTCATAGTCTCCATGCATCTCAATGCCCTGTGGCCAGTCATGCGAGAGACCTATATCGACCTGTGAGCGGATTGACAGTAGTTTCCTAACATCAAGTTCTCGAACATGGTAGATACTCGAAGTATCCTCTCGATTGTATGGAAGCCGCTCGAAGTGAGGTTTTGGGTAATCGTAGCCCTTCCATATGCCGCTCAGCCCCGCTATTCTGAGAGGGCCAAATCGGACTACATTGGCAGCGCCGAGGTAGTAGATGTTGGGCGCAACCCATCCTCCGTAGTAGAGTTCGAACAGATGGTTGCTGGCTTCGTGGTTGCCTCCAATGAAAATGGTCAAGTAAGGTGCAGTTCTGGCGCCACTGTAGTATTCATGGAAATCTGCCATGCGTCGGTACTTTTGTGGCATCGAGGTGACGTTGAGGTCGTGCTGGTTTCTGACTGCCTAGAGGAAAGTCTTTAGCCAATTGGTAAGCACGGGGCGTTGAGCGCGACAAACCTGAAAATCACCGCCAATGATTACCAGATCCACGCCGTCCCAGCCTTTGACTTGACAGGCTTCATCAATAGATGCATAGATTGCGTGCAGTGTCCCATGGGCCTAGAAGATCGTCAGCCTGGCTTGACCAGCGGGAGACAAGGATAGTCGCGGAAGAGACTTACGCAGCCCTCGATCGCGACTCTGACACTTCCTTTGTCTTCACTGGAGATCGCGGACACTGCCCCGTCTGGCGGCTGAGTTTCTGACATGGCGAATGGCCAAATCTGCAGGTCACTGGAGACCAGGTTCTTCTGGCAGAGTAGCTGATTACTTTGCTTATTTGGTGGTTGCGAAGGAGGCCAAAGGGCTAGCGAACAGTGGAGATGTGAAAAGACATTTCAGAACGCGTTCTGAACAAGGAGGTTAGCGTGTAACAGGAAACGGCAGGACACGCGTGGTCCAACCAGCGCAGGGGATTGCGCGGCTGAGATTCACAGGGAAGTTCGTGAAGTGAAGTGAAGTGAAGCAGGTGAAAGTCAGTGGTTCATAAATTCATGACTTCGATGTACTGCATTAGGTAAGCCTGGTAGGTAGTAGCACCAGTAGCGTGGTAGAAGTAGGTAATTAGCAGCGATAGTGATAATACTAATAGTAGTACAGTGCATAATGTCCATGTCTTGGCATCCCCCTGCGCCAGACTCACTCGACCTCGACCTCGACCACCGCTTTTAGAACGCTTCACGCTTCATGCTTCACGTCTCCTATCCAAAGAAAGACAAAGTTCCCAGTCCAGTAAACCCATATTCCATACACCGCCTTCAGCTCCACGTTGGACAACCCTGTCGCAAAGGGCTCGGGATCTCCTGCAGTCGAGCAGAGAACGACAGTGCGGCAAGATATGCCATGTCTGACTTGCGGCCGAGATCGAAAAGCCCTCCGATGCAATTGACGCAATGCTTGTAGAGGGTTTCGCCATCATCCGGTCCAACCCAGGGAGGAAGGGGCCCCGATTGGCAGTCGCTAAGCCACCTCAGGAATCTATCCGCGCTCCTTGCGAAACAGCGAATCAAGATCTCCGTCCACGGCTCGGTCAGGATAGCCCCGTCGCTGAGGGTGGTATGGAAGTCGCGAGACTGGTGAAAGCTGGAATCATGACGAGGTCTTCCAACTCGACAGAGCTCCGCCACCTGAAATGCGCTAGTCTTCCTGATCTCAAAGACAAGTCGGCACGACTGTCGCAGTTCGCCGTAGAGGGTGTCTCCCTTGTGATGTTGATCAATCTGCTCTAGACAATCGGAAAGCAGGAACGCTCCAAGGTGCCAGTGACCTAGGAGGATTGTATACCAAGACTGGATGCGGGGGGAAAGCTCGTCATGGTGCTTCAAACACCTGAGCATCAAGTCGCCGTAGGTTGCGTTCCAGTGCTCATAGACGGTCAAGGCTTCAACGATGCCTGCCTCGACTCTCCTGGCTGTAGCTCTTTTGAATAGAAGATTCCGCAGCCGTTTCACTTTGCGGTATAGAAGAACCTTGATGGGAGTTGCGTCATTTAGGAGGTCACTCGCATACTCTGTCGAGAAGGGCCATGGTGAGCTGATTCTCAATTTGGTCAGCTTGTCTCTCTCCAGAAAGAACGAGCCCCACGGTGTCGTCTCGAGGCCATCATTATCTGGTAATGGGGGAGAAGGCCAAGCAGCAACGGATTGTTCTGCCTCGCACAGGCCCAAAGATACCGAGCTAGGAGGCTGGTTTGGATCCTCGGCTCGCAGGATGAGCGAATCCTCGTCCGAGACCACAAATGAACGTCCCTGGAGAGCAGCAACAAGTGTGTCGCACATCATCACCAGCCAAAACAGAAGGTTGAACGATTTACGGTCCGTGATGGACACCGGATGTGCCAGCTCTGCTCGTGATCCGGCACCGAGTTGCTCCAACCTTACCCTTTTGTCAGAGAGCCTCATCAGCGCGTTTTCAAGATAAATTGGGGGGCCCTGGAGATCTAGCAGCTCCTGAAGCTCTTCGAGCTCGCCCGAGTCTCGAGGGCCATGCACCTGCTTTGCAGAATTTGCAGTGATTCCGACAACCAAGTCGCCTTCGACGTTTTGTATCCCACCACCATTTAGACTGGAGTAAATACCGCTTCCTCGCTTAGCACGGAGCCTCCGAATCCTTGCATGATCCTCGCAGGGAAGGGGTTTCTGAGTGAAGGAGAACACTAGCTGCGCGAACATGACCCTAAATGAGTCAAGCCCGGCTGTCTCCTGCAAGAGGCGGTGCGCATCATTCCACAAGCGATGCTGGAGCGATCGATTGAAAGTAGGCGAGCGTTGTGCGTAGTCATTGATAGTACTGGTGGTACCATCGAGTGAATTAGTCATGCTTATTCGATCACTCGTGCTCGGCGCCCACTGGGCTGAAAATGCCATTATGGTAGCCTTGAGAGCACGAGATGCCGCTTGATTCTCTCGTGGGGTCAAGGGTCGTTCACGAAGTATGGAGTCTGGTCGATCCAACTGACAGATGCGTGAGATCAATGGAGTTTTCCATGCCGTCGTTGCCTCTCCGTCCATATTGTAACTGACTGGGGTCGGGTGATCGACTATACCTTCGTAAGTATACGGACACGTGCGTTCTGTCAGCCAGCAGGACAGGGCATTCTCCATGGTGTCGTGATATATGCGTGTCAAACTATCCACAATCAAGGACTTGTTCGTCTTCTCCGCCAGACGGTAGAGCATGGTACCCGATGAGGGGTCCGCTAAGGACGAAGATGACCGACGGGACGAATGACATTCGGAGCCTGGCGTGTTTCCTGGTAGGCGATCTATGCCGTCGTCGTTGTGCATTGCACCACCCATGGAGAAAATGCTGTCCGTCTCTTCGAAATCTTGTTCGGACAGATCGAAGTGAGCCAGATCCGCGGCGTTCAGGACTGACGCAGCATCTAGAGTCGATGTGTCATAGAGTTGCCCCTGGCCGCTGTCGGCCGGCGTTGGAAGAGCTGGAGGGGCCCACGAGGTGCTCGTTTCAGATGCACGACGCACTTCCTTACTGGCAGCTTCGTGATTCGGTGCTGTGAAATAGGAAGGGACCTCAAAAAGATCTTCGTTCGGGCAAGACAATATCTGATCACAGCAGGGCTGTTCTGAGATGTACAAGACCTTGGGAGAGAAGCCGGGCATTTGGGCTGATGTTGGCCGCCTATCAGAGGTGGCATGATTGTTTAGTGGGCTTTTCCACGGCGAAGACTCCTTAATGCTCTGGCTTGAGCCTAGTTGAGTTACCGTACGCCTGAGCTTCTCAAAAGTGCAGACCTTCCCGGTCCTTGCGCAATTGGAACAGACTTCTGCGGTGCCGAGGCCGGTCGCATCACAGGCTCGCTTGCTGCGGCGACATTGGTCGCAACAGTGGTTCTGGCGACGACGCGGCTTGGTGATTCCTTTGGCGGTATCACGCGGACAGGCAGCCATGTTGAGGATGAAGAAACGGCCGGGATTTGTCGATAACGGGCAGGCCGCTCGATGGTTGACACTCGGCAAGAATCATATGACGATGGAAGAAGAGATGGCTCGGGATGGACGGTGATACTAGTTAGATAGGTTGTAGAAGACGGCGAGGTGTCGAGATGTTGAGGTGTTGAGGTGTCGAGGTGCCGGCGAGGTGGTGGGCGGGGGTGGGTGCTGGGGGAGGATGTGCATGTTATTCAGCAGCAGATTTTGATGGAGAATGAATGAGTGAGATGGCCGCAGGCTGCGTCTGGGCTGCGTCCGGGACTCCGGGCTGATCTACCGCGACGAGTGAGACCCGTCACCCAATTGCCCCCAACCCGAGAGTCAGAGAGGCCAAGGAGGCGCCAGTCCCAGCGGGCTCTAGTGAAGGGTCGGAAGACTTCTCCCCAGACTCTTGCGCCCATTCAGCTCACACAGCCCCTAAGCCCCGCACTCGTCGCGCCACCGTCCGGTACGGGTGTCATCCCGCTGCGCCGTAGCCATAAATCCCGTTGGTACCTACATGTACCTAGATCCTAAGTACCTAGGTACGGAGCGCGACTACCTAGTAGTCATGGTACATAGAAGTGCTATGCTAGCACTAGGTACATGCTACTAAGGTAGCCCAGAAAGCTGCCGTGTCCATCACTGCAGGCGTTCGGTGTTCGAGGTGCCAGTGCTTGGTCATCCCTTGCCCCGGGTTTCATTCAACCCCCCCAGATATTGATCAAACCACACCCTGACCTGAGATCTGGCCTCACGCTAGGCTTGTCATTTACGCCCCAAGACGCAGAATCTGTGACGTCCAAACCATCAACGGGGTGTGGGGTGAGGCGGAATCGTCACAGCCACCACGTATTGTCCCCTTCCCCCCAGAAACAAGATACATCCTGACTATGGAGTTATGTATACTCGAGACGCGGGCGCTCCGATCTTGGCTCTGAAGAGCTTCAAGCGATTCCCCTGAGCGTCGGTAAATCCCCTGGGTTTAGACATGGGACATTTGCACATCAATGCTTCTTTTGAAAGAAGAATCAATAGGTATTTCTATCTCACGGCAGAGTGACACAATGTTAAATGGGAGCCGGCGGTTCCCAAAGGGTTGATCTCCACTTTGCCAATCAGTTAAGAGATGGCGCCCCCTAACCTCACAGTAGCAACAAACCATACACTCTACTCCGTGCACTTTACAGAGTTGTGTTTACGGAGAGAAAGTATCCGTACTCCGAGATCAACTTGAAACACTTATTGAATAATATAACAATCTGTTATTCCATATCAGAATTGCGGCAGCGTCCGCCTTGACGCGGCATTCCTGGCCTATTGAGTGTCTACCTACTCTACAGAGTACCTCAAGCCTCGTCTTGCTGCTGCGTTCAGCCCTCGCAGATGGACCTCATCTAAGCGGCACCATTCAAAATATTGACCGTTCCTCGTATACTCGTACTTCCTGCGACAATCACACAAAGCACCCGTCAGAGTAATGATGGTCATGTGATATCGCTCATAACGCGTGTCACGTGGACCCCATCCAGGCATCTACTGTATTTTGTAGGGTAGGTATTTTCGAAGGCCGTTTGTCCTGGTAATAAGCGTCACCTCAACAACCCTGATTATCTTGATCAACGGGAAGATAGAACAGTCTAGGGTGAGGCCATGATGGAAGATGTGCAAGATCTACGGACAAGATTCTTGCAAAGGTCGGCTCGGATCATTCTCCTTTCAAGTCCATCGACCTCGCGACATCTGTCATCCCAGAGCGTCGAACTCCAACATTCTCGATCTAGCCTGACCTCCAGCGCCGCCAACAATGTGTGTGCAGCGTGCGGCAGCCTGTTGTTGCCAGGCTGGACTGTTTCTACGCGGTCCGCGACACAGACGGCGGTGGCCAAACCCCAGACAACAGCGCAGAAAAAGATTCGAAGAAAGATCCTGTCACGGAAGTGCTCTTCATGCCACAGGGTCTCGAGGCAGACGGCGGAAATCAAGAAAGACGTCCGAAGTCTGACACGGCAGCCCCAAATTTCCAGTCGCTTGAATGAAAAGCCTGTGCGCGACGAATTGCCTGCCGATGCAGCCCAAGAGAAGTCCACTAAACTCAGCAGCAAGAAGAGGGCAAGGGCGAGAAAAGATCGTGAAGGATTACAGTCGCTACTTGACAGAAGCGCACAAAACAAGTCCAGCCTCGGTCTCAGCCTGATGGACTTCATGAGACGACCATAAGGGTGCTGTGGGTAGGAGGCAGCGATATGGTCACGACTGTCCCGCGCAACGAATTTTTGGGGGTGGGCTTGCGAGACCCCTAGCGGTCTTTGTGCCGGTTAAAGCGAAGCGACAATTTAGGTTGCTTTAGCCGCCGCACTTCCGACAGGCAACCCCCCAGCTGGTGCTTGGCAGAGCGACAACCTTCTGCGTCATTCCAAATTTTGTGGTTCGAGAAGGCTCTGGGCCTTTTGACTCTTTAAACTTGAACTTGATAAAAAGATCTTGTCGGACTTCCAGCCTTCACTCGCCGTCGACAGAATTACCTTTTACGGAAACAAATTATCAAAAATAAAAACCCGAACAACACACCGCCAACATGGCAGCAACTGGGACTCCGTCGGTGGTCCACGTCGACCCCAACGAGGTCGGCGTATATGAGATTCAAAGCCTGTGCATGAATTGTCGCGATCAGGTACTTTCACCGGCCCCCTTGCATGCGTAACAGATTTTTGCTAACTACCGTAGGGCGTGACACGGATACTGCCCATCAAGATCCCTTACTTCAAAGATGTCCTTCTCGAATCTTTTTCTTGCGAACACTGCGGCTGGGAGAATAAGACCGTGAAAAGTGCAGGGCAGATTCAAGAGAAGGGATCAAGATACACCTTCAGATTAGATAAACCCCAAGACCTACAACGACAAATTGTCAGGAGCGACACGGGCGTCTTCCGGATCGAAGACCTCGACCTCGAAATGCCTCCCGGGCCAGGTCAGCTGACGAATCTGGAGGGCATAATCATAAAGATCAAGACAGACCTAGAGTACGACCAACCTGAGAGGAAAAAGACAACCCCAGATGTTTACAACGCACTCGAGGCCATCATCCAGAGATTGGGAAAGATGTTGCAAGGCGAAGCATTCCCATTTACAGTCTCTGTGGATGATCCATCCGGCAACTCCTTTGTTGAACCGTCTCCTGACGACAAAGGCTCCAAGTACAGCCGACTGGACTATCCCCGGACTCGTGCTCAGAATGCGCAGCTTGGGTTGATTGCCGACGACGAGATTGAGAAAGGCGACGATGGGCTGAATGACGTCGATGTCATTAATGACCAGATCTACGAACTCCACTCCGAATGCCCGGCTTGCTCGAAACCATGTACAATCAACATGAAAAAGACCAACGTTCCACACTTTAAAGATGTCATTATCATGGCCACAGTATGTGACTACTGCGGTTACAAGACTAACGACGTGAAGACTGGCGGCGAAATTCCGGAGAAAGGGCGGCGGATAACTTTGGATGTCAAGACGGTAGAAGATCTATCCCGAGACATTCTCAAGTCAGAAACTTGCGCCCTCAAAAGCCAAGACCTCGGTTTGGAGGTTCAGCCTGGCACCCTCGGTGGGCGATTTACGACAGTAGAAGGCTTACTCACGCAGGTGCGGGAGCAACTTCATAACCAGATATTTGACATTGGCGATGGAGACCTCGCGCCAGGAGATTCCATGGCTGACCAAACCAAGGAGAGATGGGGTAAGTTCTTTGACAAACTGGACCGCGCCATCAAAGCCGAATTCCCATACTCGATTACTCTGGAAGATCCGTTGGCGAACTCATATGTGCAAAAGAGAGTGGACTCTGGCGAGGATCCCCAGATCAAGTCGGAGGAATACCAAAGGTCGGATGAAGACAATGAAGACCTGGGATTGACAGACATGAAGACGGAAGGATACGAGACTGCGAATGCAAATGGGAGTACTTGAGGAGAAATGGCCGGTTTCTACTTCGAGGCTCTGTGTCGAGATATCGAGGCTCACCTGGCCTTGATGTAAATCTCAACCATTCCTAGTTGCGCACGGCATTACAGCCCGACAGACTCGCACACTGCATGCACCTGCCGAACAGTCCGGAGCATGAATTCCCGATCCATGCGATATACTGCGGAGAAGGCAGCACACATGAGATCGAATGTCGCGAGGTGGGTGTCTATTTTGACCTCATTGGCCTGGCTCCCTGCACCTAGCTCGAGCAGGGTTCAGGGTGACTGTATATAAGTGAATGTATACGAAGGTCATGTCGAAAGAGCTGATGGCAAGAATGCTTGGATGAGTTGCCTCAATTGAGAGACGTCGGGACACCCTTGACGTTTGTTAGGTGTGACAGGGGCTGAAGTACGTGCGGGAGTACTCCGTAGGGATATCTGCAATGCAGCATGAGCAAGATACCTGAACTTGAGACTCATAAGGACAGCGAAGGTATTAATTAGTAGTGATTACAAGCAACAACAGCGCGCTGCTAGCGGGAGCTGGAATACGCCATACTCCATACTAAATGGTATTATTAGAAAACTGAATAATTAATATTGATTTTATTGATTTCGGCTGCCGTCGGCGCGGCTCAAGTTGGGATGACTTCATCACAAATTCTTCGCGATTTTTCTCGTATTCGGAAACAGCACAAGACAACTATCTACGCTGTTGTTCCTCCCCAGCAGCTCGTATATTCTCGCAACGTCACCCGTGTTTTGCTCTAGCAGCTGTATGTTGAGACTGGTATTGGAATCGACCATGCGCCGGCGCCTGTCAAGGCCTCTATTGGTTTCTGATCAATCAAGCAACTCTTCCATCTTTTAACCAACCTCCGTCCGCGTTTGAACGTTCGCATCTTCCGGACCATGTCCAATGGCGCCGCCAGCCCTGTCCAGAGTTCCAGAAAGGCCCATCCCACGTTCCATTTCCTCGCCGGGCTGACCTCTGGGCTCGCGAGCGCTGTGCTACTCCAGCCAGCCGACCTCCTCAAGACGCGAGTGCAGCAGTCCCGGTCTTCCTCCCTCCTTCCCGTCCTTCGATCGATTCTCTCCAGCCCTCATCCGGTGGCGGGCCTTTGGCGAGGAACGCTACCATCGGCGCTTCGAACAGGATTCGGGTCGGCCCTGTACTTCACGTCTCTAAGCTCTCTGCGTCAGATCATTGCGAACAGCAGCGTCAGCGCCCGATCCTCTACAGATGGAAGAGATTCTCCGACAGGCTCACTGGTGAGACGGAACACCAGCAGCTCCGTGCTGCCGAAGCTGTCGAATACACAAAACCTGCTCACGGGAGCGACGGCGCGCGTCTTCGCCGGCGTCGTTCTCATGCCTGTGACGGTGATCAAAGTGCGCTACGAGTCGGACTTGTATGCGTACAAATCGATCGCGTCGGCGGCGCGATCGATCCACGCCCAAGAAGGGCTCAAGGGCTTCTTCTCGGGCGTGGGCGCCACGGCGGTCCGCGACGCCCCGTACGCAGGTCTGTACGTGCTGTTCTATGAATCCTGCAAGAAAGACTTGAACAAGCTTCTCTCCGGAAGGACCGATCAAGCCCCGTCATCGGCGACCTCGGCAACCATCAATGCCTCGAGCGGCGTCCTCGCCGCCGGATTGGCCACCGGTCTGACCAACCCTTTCGACGCGGTCAAGACGAGGCTGCAGCTCATGCCGAAAAAATACGGCAACATGTTGAAGGCGACCAGGCTGATGCTCCAGGAGGACGGCGTCAAGAGTTTCTTCCACGGCCTGGGGCTCAGGATGGGAAGGAAAGTCCTGAGTTCCGCACTCGCCTGGACAGTGTACGAAGACTTGATCGGGCGCGCAGAACGCTTCATGGCGCGGCACGATGACGACCGGGTGGTGGTGTGAATGGGCTGGCGATGGAGGCCATGGCGGCCATGTTCCTCTCTCAACTCACGGACGGTGAATAGAAGGCCGTGTATTCGACCTCACATCTCATCGGCTATCTACCTTATGGAAGCCTAGATGGTCCATTTGAATGTCCATAGCTGGTGTCTCTACTCCTCCCAAACCCTGTCTTGTCATCTTCTTTGAACATGGACAGCCAGATTCGATTGCGGCGATATTCTAGAGCATCGTGACTGGAGGCATCGTCGCTAGTGATTGATTACACTACCGAGCTTCACTCACTTCTCCACTCTCAATACACGCTGCCATTCCCATGGTGGTATTTCGTCCTGATATTCTATGTGCGTGCGTTGATGATCCCGTCTCGTCTCGTTGAATTTGGTACAAGTATGTATTCAACCCAGGGGCAATTGGTACCAGATGGGTGGATAAAGAGGCGCTCAGCCTCGCTCACAAGCATGCACTAATATCACTCTTCATTCTCGACACCCCATCTCTCCAGCCGCTCCGGGCCGAAGCTCAGCTGCAGAACAAGCATTGTAAAGTCATTTACTTCATCCGGGCCGGCCTCTGCGAACAACCTGTCAGCTTCTGTCAGACGGATCAAGCCTCCATACACCTCGGAACATTGTTTCATCCAGTGCACAGCTGAGCGGGCCTCCCAAAAGCCCGGCCGGCTCGTAAACATCATGGCGCCCATGCAACGAGCGCGACGATGTTGAAGAGTCACATATAGGCCTTGCACACCCGAGGCAACCAGCCAAGTGCGCCGAATGCTCTCGGCCAGGATCCAAGAGTACCAGAGAAGGTTATCGGAATGCATTCCGGGAATGTCCAAGTCGGAGAAGCTCAGGCCGGCACTCGCTTCGGTATTGGCGTCATCTTCGGCGCAGGACAGGATGGCGGCGCAGTCCAAGGACAGGGCGCATCGGGCATGGTCGACCATCTGGTGCATCCAGCTGTTCAGCACGGGAATGTGGCTCTCTGCAAGATGGCGCAGTCGAATATTGCAGTCGTAGAGACCGATGAGCTGATAGATAAGCAAGGCCTGAACCCGCGCCAGATGGTCGAGACAGTCCAGAGTGGCCGACCTCGTGCCGGCGGCGGCAGTGGCCCTGCCATGCTCGACCAGCTCCCTGACTCGATCCTCGATGATTTGAGCAATGGCCTGCTCGTTCGACGCCGTCTTGTTCAGATGGCACGACAGGGCCGCGTAGGCATCCTGGATGGAGCGTGGAAACCGATAGCGATAGAGTTGAGGGTGGATGAAAGGGTTGCTGCTTTCCTTCACGAACTGTGCCAGCCACCGATGGACCGTGGCCATGACGCCCTTGAGATCTTCGAAAGAGAAACTCGTCCGTCCCGGCAGTGGGCCATGGTCGACCTCCCAGGTTTCGGCGCCGGCAAACCACAAGGTGGCTGGCTGCGCACCAAAGATCCCCAGGCCCAGGCCCATGCCCGAGCCCATGTCGACTCCAGAGACCTCTAGCCCGAGAGTCAAACTGCCGTCATCGGTCGTTGCCCTTGGAGAGCATGGGGATGGCGTTGAAGGTGTAGGGTTGAACGCCAGCATCGCGGCCCCGGCAGACATTGTGTCGTCCGCCGCCCCGCAAAGCACGAAGCTGCTCGGCTTGGGAGGAGGATACGTGCAGTCGATGCCCTTTCTCCTGCATCGCAGGCAGAGCGGTCTCTGTTTGCCGCATCTCCGCTTGGCCGCTGCACAGGCCCGACATGCCCTGGCATCCAAGATCTGTGTGCCCGTACTGGTCATTGATTATGATTGCGGTCGCTCTGCAGTGAGTGCCAATGGCGGTGCCTGCAATCCATGTCACGATTGGGGCTGCGGCAGCGATCTGCTTCTGGGATAGATGATACCGCCGCCGTCGTATGGTCCGGTTGGCCACATACTGACGGCCTGCTGAGCAATACAGAGCAAGGAGCAAGGATCAAGTGTCAGTCGGATCAGATCAGATCAGATCTTCACTGAACACGTCCGTGCACCTGCGTCTTTATCGCTCACTTGCATCCGACTTCGACATCTGCGGACGCTACACGCTTTGGGTTAAGCCTGATGTCTGGCCCAATCAATTAATCAAGAGTTTCTGTGGCGTCTCCCGCTTCGACTGCGGACGCTACACGCTTTGAGATGGCCGCCGCAGTTGGATCTGAAAATGGACTGCGCATACAGTTGTCGTGTTGTCTTGTCCCCTCGATCTCTACCTATCCGGAGTACCGATAGAGCTGGCAGAGACGTCGACTCGGCCGCACTGAGCCCCTCCGCTGGATCAGTGTCATTCTCAATATGGAAATCCCGGATCCTCTCTCAGAGCTCAGGTTGGAGTCAAGACTTGCCATAAATACAGGTCCAACCCAAGTCCATGCCCGGTTGTAAGAACGGGATAAGAAACTAGCATCTCTCTCTCTCTCTCTCTCTTCTCTCCTCCCTAGAGCTCTCTCAGATACACACACAGAAACCTCCCGCCGTGGGAACTGGCTAAATACACACACACACACACCATCTGAAAGAACTGGCATTCTACCGTGACCATGTCGACCCTAGCAGAAATAGCAGAAATGCTGGCCGGTATGTCCCGCACCGACCTCACGACCACCGTCCGTCGAGAGCCCTATCCAGCCATCTCACCGTCGAGACCCGAGTTGAGCCAGGCGGGAAGAGTGGTCCTCGTCACCGGCGGCGGCACCGGTGTCGGATTTGCGATTGCGCGAGCCTTCGTGCGCGCCTCGGCCAAAACCATCATCATCCTGGGCCGTCGTGCTCAAGTGCTCGCAGACGCCGCTTCCCGGCTCGAGGAAGAGGCGAAAACCGTCGGCAGCGGCACCAAAATCGTCACCTATCCCTGTGATGTCGTCAATACGGCCGAGGTCGATGCGGTCTGGAAAGAGATCGCGGCCCAGGGCATCACTGTCGACGTCTATGTCGCCAACGTCGCCAAAACCACCGAGCCGAAGCCCATGCTTGAGCTGGGCACGGATGAAGTCTGGTCTCAAGTCGAGACCAACGTCAAGGCTCCGTTATATCTCGCCGAGAAGTTCTACGCCCAGCCAGGAGAGTCCCGAAAGGTAATGCAATGCGTTGCCACCGTCTAACCTAGCCTTCTCCTACTCGTTCCCATCCTTCCCCTCCTATCCTCTCCCATCCCCGTTGTTACAGTACTATCATTCGTCCACACATCCTCGCGGAGTCCCCCGTTTTCGGGAGGATGGTGAACGGGGCACTCCGCGAGGATGGTGCTTGTCTTTTGTCTTTCTTTGCCACAATTGGGTTTTATTCATGTCGAAGAGACTGGACCAGGACTGACGTATTATCATGCGCCCAGTTCATCATCAATGTCTCTACCGCCTCTATCCATTCCACCACCCACCCTGGGGTGGCCGAACGTCCCGCTTATACCTTGTCGAAACTGAGTGGCACGCTACTGTTCCAGCTCCTCGCGCAGGATGCTCCGCGCGAGAAAGTCCAGGTCGTCAGTTTCCATCCCGGCCTGATCTGGAACGATGGCTGGAAGTCACTGGGTTTGTCGCCTGACCTGTTTGACAGTGGTGAGTGCTCCGCCCTGTATCGTCCCATGATTCTAATACCATACCATACCATCCCATCTTATCCTATCATCCTATCTTACTTTGTCAATATCATTGCCAACTTCCACTACTCTCCCTTCTACTGCTCTCCCTTCTACTGCTCTCCCTTCTACTGCTCTCCCTTCTTGCACATCCCACACAGAATATCATAGACACATTAGGCTGACCCAGCCGCCCTTTGCTATTCAGATGAGCTTTGTGGTGCCTTCGCCGTCTGGCTTGCCAGCGAAAACGCCTCCTTCCTGCATGGCCGCTTCGTCTGGGCCTCGTGGGACGTCGATGAATTGTCGTCCGGCGAGCTCCGCAAACGCTTCGATGAGGATCCTAATTGGCTTCGCGCTTCCATTGTCGGCCTTAATCAAGGTCTTCGAACTTATTAGCCTTTATAGAAGTACATGGGAAACAAGGTCTTCGAACTTATCAGCCTTACAGGGAGTACATGGGATAGGACAGGACAGAATGCCATAGTTTAGGACAGAATAGAGAATGTCATGCAATGCATTGGATGGGACGGGGAAAGAAACTTCAGACAAGATGAGATGTGCCATCCCAAAAAGGGTGCCTTTGGTGTCTCTGCATTATTTCCATTCCGTGACACGCACCGCACCGCACCGCACTGGCGGACACGTCTGGCTCAGACGTTCAGGGGCACGACGACATCGTCGGTCCGTCTCGGACTCTTGGATTCAGACTATACGGAAGAATATATATAATTGAAGGTGTCCTGTGTCTGTGTCTATGTCTGTGTCTGTGTCTGTGTCTGTGTACAGCTGTGTCTGTATATGTCCACTCAATCACTGCGCTCCTCTATCTCAGACATCAACTTTCCACGGCTGCAAACTACATATGTAACCTAATCCTGCGAAATTCGAATCAAGGAGCTACATAATAGGACACGTATACATCTGTGATAACTAGGACAAGTACACGTCTGTGATAATCAGGCATGACCAGTGATCGTCGCTTGAATGCTGACTACCAACTCCGGAGGACTAGATTAGAGATCCACAGCTCAGATAGGTAGGTATGTATATATGTGCGTGTATATGCATATAGTAAAGACCGGGCATGTTGGCCACGAGGAAGAGGACAAACTTAGAACATGCTCAATCGATACTCGAGAGAAAGCAATCAACACAACCACAACCACAACCGCAATATCAACCACAATACCAAACCTGCACAATTCAGAATATAACAGAAACAAAGCAAAGTGACAAAAGTCACAACAGAAAGGGTATCAGATGGCCGCCTGCTGGAAAGCAAAAAACAAAACAAAATCCACACGTATATCGTCAATCGCACAAACAGGTGATCCAGAAAGTAATCCCCCTAGCACAGTACAACAAAAGAAGGCCACGACAGCTGAAGTGTTTGGACGTGTACTCTGAGAACACCCCAAAAACAGAAATCCAACCGCAGTGAGTTCATCACTTCGTTACGCAGAGTCCCCCAACCATCCAAGTGATAAAGCCCGGAGTGTGTCGACGCGATGCCCATGCTGGCGCCACACTGTGCAGCCGAGAAAGTCTCTGGCAAGGATGCCCTCATTACCAGTCGTCTCCCAATGCCCAAACAAGTGCCCGCCCAGGAAAAAAACAAATGTTAAGCCGATAGGCAAGTCAAGTCGCCCAAAACAGCCGTTGGCAAGCAGGCCAAAGTCATTAGGTCGAAGCCTAAACTCTCGCCGCATTCGCCACAGTCATATGGTCCCGACTCTCCTGGCGCGAATGAGCAGAACGAGAATGGTGTCCGTCTCCATGGCTATACCCATTCGAGCCTCCATTAGAAAACTCCAGACCACCAACGACAAGAACATCGGAATCAACGCCTCGTAGCTTCAGACAGGCATTGCCCAACAATCCTGCAGCTTCATGCGTCAGTTCCCATCGTGTACTCTCAAAGGACTCCTTCAGAATCATCAAAAGGCCTAGGCATCGATTCTTGCCTTTCACGGTCTCGAGATCATCGGGTGCTCGAACCCCAGCTACTCGATCGAGGTAGTCTTTCATGTCTTGCTCTTTCTGCCGGTATGTTATGAAATCTTCTTCTTTGGGAGGAGGTTTGATAGGGCCTTCGAGAGCAAATCCATAGCACCAGACGACCAATGCCGAAATGTAGAGGACCCAAGGGCGATTTAACAGAAAGTCATCTCGAGCAATATACTGGTTGTGCTCAAAGGCCTGAGGCAAGATAGGACTTGCGTGGCCATATAACCGGCTGTTGATACCGTCTATACCTTCATCCGGTGGGATGAGAACCTGGACGATAAACTTGAGAGCATAAAAGGCGGCATCTCTGGCCGAAGCCTTTGTTGCCCATCGTTCGATCTTCTCCCTAATCACACTGTAGTCTTTGGGAGTGATGGAACGCCCTAGAAGTCGATTTGCTCCCGCAAACACTTGGCAATCAAGCACATCCACATGAGCGGCAATGTGGGCGAGATGATGCAGAACTGTGCGTGACTCGAAAATGTTTTCATCGTCAACCGGTCGGAGGAGACCGTGGACCGGTACCGCAGGGGTTCGCAGAGGCGACGTTGGTGCCGGAGTTGCTTCTGCAAGGGCTTCGTCAAAATCCCGCTTCCAGTTGTCAAATGCTCGCAGCAGAACTCCCTTCCATTTATCGGGTCCTCCGAATGAGGTTGCTGTTCGAGGTCCTAGCGAGGAAATTTGCAGGTCTCGTTGTGTCATGTGCCACGAAACCGACAATAGACCGGCCATGATTATGGTGCGGCCAAAGGAGTTTGTCCTCACTCTTTGACCATTCAGCGTCTTTTTCAGACCGTCGAGAAACATGGTCGGTTTGACACCATTGGTTTGCAACGCTAACTGGACTCTACCGGCTTCTGCAGGAGATACAGCCGACCAAAGACCTTCATCACATGGCAATGGTAGCCGCATTTCATGCGCAACCATTTTTGCTGCGTGCCCAAACATTGTTGCGTGAATGGAATCGATCACAAATGCGGCAAAGGCAGCTCGACGAGTGGCCTCGGTAGTGACCCAACGATACCAAGCCTCTTCGGATTTGGAAGATTCGTGCCCGGAAAACGGCACAGAAATCTTGCCATTATCCTGGTCACCCCGAAGACTTGGGGGTGAATCGGATGCGGACCGACCCAGCAGGGAACTGCCTCGCCGCATCAGGGTCAAGGTGGAGTCATGGTGGATATGGGCTCTCTCGTGCAACGCCCTGGTCGCATACATTTTCTCGTAAACTTCGATGAGTAGCAGAGTTTGGAAGACCCAGAGTTTGGCCGGAGGTCTAAAATCCGCATCCCGTACGATCTCCCATCTCACATGCCACGCAACAAAGTTGGCGAATTCCGCGGCGGAGTCGGTGAGAGACGTGCCATAAGCTTTGTCCAACGTTGCCGCGCCTATCGCAATGACGGCAAGGAGCAACAGATTGGGCGTTCGGTCGGCCGAAAAGGTGGGCTTGTGTAAGATAGGCAGTTGAGCATGTTGATGGTACCAGTAAGAACCGATGTACGTGTGCATCATCCTTAGACTCAAGATATGGCCGTCGCTGTCAAGGTCACCCTCGAACACCGAGTCCTTTCGCTTCTTGACTGCGTCGTGAGGGCGCTCGATGAATTGACTCTGCATCAGATCCAGGAGTTCTTGCCGTTTTGACTCGGACATTATGTATTGACTGGTGGCGGTAGTATCGAGAATACTGGTAACGCTCATTGGATGGTGTTGCCCTACATGTGCAGGGTAGCTATTGCTGGACGTAGGGCTATGTGAAAAGTAAGGCCCCTGTGTCTGTGATTGGTCCTGACCACCGTAACCGGATACGTAGTTCGGAGGAGAGAAGCTTTTGGATCCCGACTGGCTGTCGTTAAAGAGCCATTGCGTGAAAAAGTCTGCACCTGAGTAAGGTGTCTGGGTGTACTCGTCTATCCCAAAGACAGGATATCCGTAAGCACTGTTCAAGTCACCAGTAGATATGCCGCCGTTCAGGATAGCGTAGGGGTATGGATCGCTCCGGGTGAGGCCATGAGAGACGGCCGCGGCAAAGGCGGCGTCTCCTGTCCGGGATACTTCTGCCGGCTGATAGACCGCAGAGGCGTAGGAAGATACTATGGCGGCTGGCTGGACAAAACCATTAGAGGAGGTCCTGTCCAGGTTTTCATGGGGGTTAGGTCCCTCGTGCGCAAAAGTGGGTGCAGATGACGACGAGTATTGGCGAACAGGAGATGCAGGGACGGGGGCCCCGGAGGTTCCATCCCTTGATTGCGTTTGGGTATATGAGGCCTGAGACCTATTCAACCCCTCGGTGTTGAAGCTCTGCCTGCGCAAAGCAAGAGGCCATGTGGGCATAGCTTGTTTTTGGATGGGACTCAAGGGATTACTCTCCGTGCTGCTGGTCCGGTGCAGGGGGGCTGTTGGTCCAGCAATGGCTGTCTGTGGTGTTGGAGGATGATATCGAGGTTCTGTCGATGCCGTCGACGGCGACACTGTATTGCTGGACTTGGTAGAACGCTGTTTGAGGCCGCTGGGGGTGTCGATAGGATATCCAGCGGAGCCAGCAACGGATCGGCCCTCTTGTTCAGGGCTTTTCAGCTTCGGTGCGGACATTGGGTAGTTTGGTGGTTGCTGGGGTTGATGGGCAGGGGCTTGAGGAATAGGAATAGCTTTTGGATTACTCTGTGCAAAGGCATCTCGTTTATGCAACTGAGATCCATGAGTGGTGTGGCGCTCTCGGTGACGAATGCACAGATCTTGCCTCACGAAATACCGGCTACACTCAGGATAGTCGCAACGGTAAATGGTCTTTGGAGTATCTATGCAGGAATCAGAACGGCCGAGTCACCAAGGTCTCCGGAGAGAACTCACGATTGAGCTGGTGTCTGTAGAGATGCTCTGCGCGAGAGTAGCTTTTACCACAGCCCTCGTGCTTACACTCGTATTTCTTGTCCGGATTTGGCTTTGCGACTTTCCTTCTCTTCTTGGTCGGCTCTCCAGGACCGTTGCCAATGTTATCCTGATCAACCTGATGATCTTGGAACGACCCGTTCGGTGCGCCCATGTTCTGTTTCTTGTTCGAGGAGACGTCTGCGGCCGCCATGGCAACAAACGTAGGTCTCGGTTTTTCCGAGACTTGATGGGTAGGCAGCCGCGTCAGAGAATATCATGGGTATGCGTTATTATTGGGAGGGAACCGTCAGTAGCGGAAAGTCCTCGTGCTTGTGTTTGAACGAAGTAGACAATCTTGAACGTGCACAATCACTGTGGCCACTATAGTGGCTCGCGGAGGATGGTGTGGCGCGACTGGGCTGAGGAGTACTCGACAGGGCGGATGCTGGTATGGCAGACTGCACTTCTCCAAACCGCTGGCTTCTAACGTCAATGGTAGGGTTCCGGCACTCTGGTCAACAACGATGGACGACTATTGTGCAGCCTAGGACGAGGGGGTGACCGTGATGTGGGAGGAGATGCGGGATACAGACAGAAGCGACGGGCGGCTCTCTTTAATGCAGGTACCAGAACGCGACACAGAACGAGCAAGTTCAGGTGACTTCTGCAGGCAAGGCTGGTGCGGAATGGAGAGAGGACTGATTGCTTTTGCTGCTCCTCATGGCCTGTGGCAAATATGGAAGGGTTCAACGCTGGTGATGGCCTTAGAATTATGCTGGTTTTGCTTCTGGGCGGATGTCGGGCATGCCAGGCTATGGGTTCAGGTTACAGTTGGGTCTCGCTCGATTGCGATGTCCGATGGTGGGAGGTTCACTAAATCAATCTGGTAATGCGAAGTTGGTGGTGCAGTGCGGAGTGCATTGGCCAGTCAGCGAGCAACCACAAAAGACGGGGGATTGTAGGAGGTAGACAGGTGCGTGGGATGTGAGCTGGTGTAGAATGAGTCGCCCGAGTGGAATAGAATACGAGGGAGAAGGGTCGGAGGGGTTGGTGGTGTAATAGTCAAGTAGTGGTGTGTCGCAGGGAGAAGTGGTGAGAGGCAGAGCAGCCCCCGAGGGTAGTTCCGGAGCGGGTCATGGCGCTTTACTGGAGGGGAAGAGGCCTGGCTGCTAGCGAGCTGCCGTCACACACTGCATGTTATAAGCGGGGCGACCTGCACGCTGACAGCACAAGAGTCGGGCCGGGTTGCAGCCCGGCGAATTGCAGGTCATGATTGTTCTAGGGGCTAAGGAGGCCCGAAAGGGGCCCTTAAGCACTTTAGGAATCCCGTGAGGTGCCCGCAGTAAGCGGGGGAAGGTAACTAAATAAGCCTCTAGGCCCAAGCCAGTTAAGGGGACCCTGGTGGCCGAAGCAAGCAGCGTCGAGCTTCTGGCAGCGGTTGATTCAGTATGTTACAACAACTAGGTACCTATATTAGCAAGAAGAAATTTTTGAGGGAATTACAGGCCATTGTGCCAGCAGCTGGATAACAGTTGCAGTAGGTCGCTCTCAGGTTTGGACTTTGTTCTTCAACTCGAAGAGCACCTCCAGGCTCCAGGCTCCAGTCTCCAGTCTCCAGGCTCCAGTCTCCAGTCTCCAGGCTCCAACAGGCTCCAACTAGTACCGTCTGTTCGGCCGTTTATCTCCCGTTCGCCTCCCGCACGGCACGCCTTTAGCTACCGAGTGACCGTGAACTTTAGCTGCCTTAACTGTATCTGAAAGTTGCATCTGGAATAGCATTTGTATGCCACCTCGATTTTCAACTGGCGCATTACTTCCAGCCTCACGACAAGTGACATATACTGCTTCCCCACGCTTTGTTTCTCCCTGCATCCCCCGCTTCAAGCCTGGCTCACCACTGCACGGATACTCGGAGTTGTTCCGCATAGCGTGGTTCTTGGGGCCAACCACTCGGTTACATTAACACATTTCCTGGCTTCTCGAACGCGTATTCGCTCGCAATAGACTGTCCTTTGAGTGGTAATCACACCATTGCGCGACATGACACGACATGGCACGACAAGCTTTCATCTTGTCCTACCGACATTGCCTATACACAACGAGGCTCGCTTAGCCGCGAATGAATCAGACTCCCATCCTCAGCAGCCCGATCCTCGATTCCTTCCACGAGTTCTAATTCCTAATCAACATCCTTGCAAGATCTTAAGTAACACAGATGACACAATTGTCTTTCGCCCTGACAGATGAGTCCTAACGATGTTCTTCAAGAGTTCGTTTCTCTTCTCTTGTAAGTTCATGCTCAGGGAGGTTTAAAGTCCATCAGACGCCCGAGATTGAGCTGGAAAACTGCGAAGGGGGCCCAGTGCTACACAATTTGTCAGCGCAATATCGTTCACAGCATGCAATCACACCGCCGTGGATTGGAAGGATGCACCAGGCAGGTTTTTGTTGAGTGGTGATCGGGTCCAAGTTCCCCTCCCTGCGGCGTTGCTTCCCCATACTTTGTCCCGCTACTCCAATCAGCCGGGTTTCGAGGCTAATGCAACGCCATGCTTCCTTTCCCGCCACTCGCTCGTCTCTCTAGGCCTCGCTCTCTGCTCAACTAAGAGGTCGTGTGGCTGCCTGTTCTCGAGGAGAAAGTACCAGATCAGCTCTCAGCAGATTTCGCCTCACTCTAGGGCCCAGATCATTACCATCCTGTCACATTATCTTCCTTGTACGAACCGAATCTCATCGAGCTACCGGAGCGGTCTGAGAAGAACGCCGACCGACGACTAAAGGACAGACTCCCACTCCGTTGAACCCAGGTAGAAGGAGGTCGAGGTTAGTGCGGCGTTAGGAGTGACAATCCATAGGACAGGGCTCTCCAAGACCACCGTCAAGACCTATTTATAACACCAAGTGATTGGTTCACCTACTAAAACATTGAACTCGTCACAAACCAGCGGTCAAGAGAGGCGTAATACGAATATGGCCAGTGTCTCTAATTCTACGAAACCGAAGTCAAAGATCTACGAGGGTTCTTGTCACTGCGGGAAAGTCAGGTAGGGCACGGTCATCCTGGATTGTCGGAGCAACGCAGGCCTGACCTCGATCAGATTCACCATGAAGCTCTCCCCTCCCGTTGAAGATGGACCAGTGACTAGCTGTAACTGTGAGTTGGTCCTACCCAATCCGCGCTTTCGCCTTTGATGCGTGTGCCTCTGAGAAAGGAGAGTCTCGGCTCTATAATGGCCGACACTGACTTTCATTGATCTAGGCTCCATCTGCCACAGAAACGGCTCTTTGATGGTATACCCGCTCGAGTCAAACATCTCCTGGGAGAGCGGTTTAGACGAAATGACGACCTACACCTTCGGCCAGAAGAGAATCGCCCATACGTTTTGCCCGACCTGCGGAACCAGCATTGGCGGGAAGAGCACGCATGCAAACTTCTTCGGCGACAATCGCGCCATCAATGTCAGTACTTTGAATAGGCTCATGCTCTGCCCTTTGCATTACAAATCCACGGGACGAAACCAATCTACAATTCTTGACTGGTTGCCGTGGAGTCAGTTGAAGGGGCGACTTTGTTCTTCCAAAGCAGCACAGCACTCTTCCAGATTTACCCTCCAATACCTGCCCCCCCTTCCCCTCGCTCCTCACCGGCTCTTGTTGAAATAGGGCAATTTACGTAAGACCGAGCCTAACAGCCCGTGTTAGGTGCGTGTCTTGAAAGATGTCGATATCGACAACTTGAAATTGAGGAAAGTAGACGGTCGCTCTGACTAAAGGCACCACACTTGCAGCCTCTCCGGCATCTGGCTTTTGCCGAATCCGTCACCCTTGGAATCTCACTTTCCGAAAGGTAGTCAATTGCCTCCAAATAGCTGTCCTCTTGTGTGAGGAGCTCCCTAAACCGACAGTCTGACGGAGTGACATATGGGACCTCATCCCACCTTCCACTGTAATTGATAGTGGAGTATGTATATGGCATGGGAAGAGGTACTGTATTGAAGATCTGGAATGGACAACATAAGCAAAGAAGACTTGAAGAGACCGGTACATAAAGACACGGAATGGATAGCTGGGCCAGTGCTCTATTCCAGATTTGAGTAAAGGTACGGATATTTAAGGAACATAAAGGTACCAAATCTCATCACTCTTATACATCGCAAAGAGTTGAGTCCCCACTTCTTTCAAGAGATGACATGCAAAGCAGACCTATATGGTCACTCTCGCTTTCGTGCGTATAGCACGGTGTTGAAAATCAAACCCACGAGTGCCCCTTGACCTTCTCGACATTCAACCTTCGCAAACGAAGCCATTCTGTGTCCATTATTTTGCCTCAGAAATCCTGCTGTAATGCAGAACTCCAGTGCCAGTGAAATCGCAACCTTCAGCGCCCGTCTCTATCATACGCCGCTCGAATGCCTGCTCCGTATCCATGACCAACGAACAGTAGCCCTTGTTCGGCCGGTTCCCGACGCCGCCAAGAAAAGAAGATGCAAAGACACAGTGCTACCGCTCTCCAATCATCCCACAGCGCCCTATAGATCCAATTGAACGCCACATCGGCATGTTTGCGGCTTTAGGTAGACGTGGGTATCATGTACAGCGCTGTTCCAAGAGCTGTCAGCCCTACGCCAGCCCACCACCAATGGTCTGCATTGTATGGTTCCTTAGGAGGAATGAAGGGGTCTTTGTTCATGCCGACCAGTCTTTCCTGCGTACCCCCGTCGCCCCCTTCCATTCTCTTCACGCGGCTCTTACCCGTCGATTTGGGGGTAGATGTAGGGTTCAGAGTCTGCGTTGGCAGCATCTGTGGAGGAGATGCGGCGAGGTACATGGGCTGCATAGGCGAGCCGTCGAATTTGTAAAGATTGAGTCGCGGTACATTGTGGTACGGGTCTGTCATGACTTGGTAAGACTTCATCAATTCGGATTGCTCGTAGCGAACGTAGATCGATCGATCGTAGGAACAGGGGGAGGAGGTCAGTTGGCGCCCATCGACACCAAAGGGTTGCATGACAAGGCTTCCATTGCCCGGAAGGGAGTAGGTGCCGTGTTGCCATTGCATGATCGCGGAGGGGCAGTGTGGTGTCGCCGCTGGAGAATGCGTATTAGTTGGTATTTTGACATGCCTGGAGACGGATCGAGGATAGAGTCGATGCATCCTTAACGCTTGAGAGGAAAGAATGAACGTACGATTTGGGATGGCCCTGTAGTAAGCCTCCTCGTAGTAGCCATCGCTTGTAAAGGAGTATGAAATCCCGGTTAGATCAGGTTCGATCAACCTGTCGGCGACGGGATCGTAAAAGCCCTTTGACGAGATGTGTCAATACAGATATGCTCTATCATCGACAATCGAGGTATGTGACTCACTGGTCCAGTCATGACTTTCTTCGACTTGGTAGTCCATGTGCCGACGAGCGCCGTATCATACTGCGCTCTCGCCAGGGCAGCCAGGCCCAGAGAAAAGAGTGCGACTGTTTTTATCGAGGGTAGCATGTTTGCATGTCTTGTTGTACGAAGTGAAAGGTGTGACGGAAGAGGAACACCGTGCTCGAAGCAACGAAATAGGCAGTGCAAGGAGGTCGGTGTTTCACACTGCAGTCTGGCAGTCTGGCTGCTTGTTTTCTAACCCTGAGAACGGAGGGACTAGGCGTCGACGCGGAGGCTGAGGCGTGTGCGGATTGCCCGACTGGGGCGCAGGCGCAAGTCCTCTCTACCAGCAACTCCTACCGCTCATTTTCACCGGAACGCTCTCCTTTGATTCGTCTTCCACACAATCCTTTCGGGTTCAACCTTCCACGAATACAAAAATAGCTTCTGCGTTTAGTAAGATCAGCTCTGCCTGCACGGTACAAGAAGATCAGCATATCAACGCCCGTTGCCGCTCTACAGAAGCCACCATTAAGCGTGCTCGACCAGCCTGTTGGTCCACCATGTGCCGATGCGACCAGCCTACGGACGCGTTTTAACTTCGATGAAGCCAAAGTCTTCTCCGTGGTGGCTGCGCACAATGTCGACAATCGCTTCTAGTGAGCAAAAAACCTCGCTACGAAGGCGAATTGGGCAGGAAATCAGAAAACTAGACCCTGAGGAGATTGAAAGACAGTGTAGGAGATCCTAGCCAGTATAGTAGTTTCGACACTGATGGGAAAAGCGACGGTTATCACCAAGCGTGTATTGGAACTGCCTGCATACCAGCATGCCAAATCTATAGCAATATTTCTGTCAATGCCCGGAAGGGAAGTCTCGACTCGCGATATTGTGCTACAAGCTTTCGATGACGGAAAGTCTGTATTTGTTCCTTATCTTCATCCAGGAGAAATTCCGAAGTCAAGGGTCATGGACATGTTGCAGTTGCAAGACAAGGACGACTTTTACTCGTTGAAGCCAGATGCTTGGGGAATTCCATCCATTTCCAGAGACTCTGTTGAAAGAAGGAGAAATGCTCTCGGGGGGATTGGTATCTCGAAAGCGCCTCCGGATGGTCAGAATCGCTACCCAATTCTCGACCTCATCTTCTTGCCTTCGGTTGCCTTTGACCGAGATCACTGTCGTCTCGGCCACGGCAAAGGATTCTATGACCGGTATCTTCAAACTTATAAGAACGCGCTCGATTCCAGCGGAGCTGGAGGGAACATGCCACACCTGGGTAAGCATTCCGGCCTTCCTTCGTAACTCACCGACTCATAACTTATTTGTAGTCGGAATCGCTCTTCTTCAGCAAATGCTACCGCCAGGAGAAACCATCCCTGTCAATGAGCATGACTGGAAAGTTGATCAAGTGGTAGTAGCCAACAGCTGACGGCGGGAAAGAAGACCTTTTCTTTTCTGCAAGAAGTCCTCCTTGCTCCATCGAATTTTTAGTCTGCTCAAATCTGACACAAGTGATGCTGTGGCTGGGTGCACTGGCAGGATAATCCTCAAATCGATCTTTTCAACTCAAAGACTGGATCAACGAGACGTTGTCTCCTTTGAGCAAGATTTGTCCTGAATCTAATCAGCCTTGGATCTCGTACTGGAATATTGTCCCAAATCTTACCGAGCTGTCGCCTCTTTTCTGGAGCATCTCTCGTGGCTAATTGTACTTCGATCGCATCGTCAATGACAAGGTTCATGAATTCATCGAAGCCCTGTTCCAAATCAGCTTGGTCTGCTACAGCCGCTCGCAGCTCCTTACCCTGATTTTGCCCTCAATACGCGTGTGTAGATTTTCATAGAGCCATATTAACACCGTCGAGCGCTTTTGTAGAAGGCTGAAGATGAAATGAATTGGTGCAAGAAGGGTTTTGCGACCACCACCACCACCGCCGTCGCGACCGACCATTGTGGATAGGCAGATACCGGAGTTCTGACTGCCGCAGGCGTGATGTTCGTTCTGATCCGAGCTGAGGAAGGAGGCGCTCCGTTTGTACTTGGTAGTCAAGATGCGGTCGTGATCTTTGTGGTGGACAATCTCAATTTTGCTGCAACGGTAGGCCTGTAAATCAATTGCGGAGGAAGGCTGCAGAAAAGTGGGCGAAGTTTTGGCGCCATCAAATCGCAGTCCTTCCAACCTGAAGAAGTCATTCACAAAAACACCCTCTGACCGCAGGCACATCACACATCACCAAGTTGCCTTGGAACACATCTCCACGAATTTTTCCTCTTTCATCTGCCACATCAGCCTCGGTCGCCTCAGCACCGAATGACAACAATCACGGTCCTGTCCTGAATACCAGGCTGCAAGCCTCTCGCTTACCCCTCCATCACACCATGGCCGATAGAATAGACGCAGCCAGCGGCTATGCGCCGGTTCTCACGGCGCTGGCCACTATGCAAAGCAATGTTGCCAGTAAACAAAAATCTGAGGCTCATGAGTTTCTTGAGACATTCCAAAAATCGGTTGGTATAGCGATGAAGTATTTTGGACAAACACTCATCTGGCAACAGTCTGAAGCATGGAATACTACGCACGCCATTCTACGAGATACCTCAGCACCGGTCGAAGCGAGATTGTTCGCTGCCACAACTCTGAAGGGAAAGGTATGACAAGTACACCAAGTACCGTCTTTCACTCACTGACTGAGGTAGATCACCTACGACCTACATCAACTACCCGAGGATGCTCTGACGCCGCTCCGTGATTCACTCCTTTCTTTACTTCAGCTCTATATCTCTGGTCCGAGACCGATCCGAACACAACTTTCTGTATGCCTTGCACGTTTGGCAATTCAATTGACATCATGGAAGGACGTTTTAAGCACAGTAGGATCGGCTGTCGGTACCAGTAGCGATGGCGGAGATTGTCTACTCGACTTCCTGCGAATCCTACCAGAAGAGGTCACAGAAGGCCGCAAAATCAACCTTTCAGTATGTTCGACTGCGCAGCCTTTGATGTTCGGCTTGACAGCAACACCATCCTGGCCACCGATCACAGTCTAATACAGCATTACAATCTAGGAAGAGGAACTTGCCGATAGGACCAAGGAACTCCTTGAGGATAACGCCGCTCAGGTCTTGAATCTTCTGGTGTCGTACGCACAGTCGTCGAGTAAGTATACACGCTTGATTTTGCTCACGAGCGCTGGGATACTGACGTGGATTAGCACAAGCATCTCACAACCCTCGATTATATTCGTGTATAGCGTCATGGCTACGAGAAATCCCAATCACCGACGTTGTGAATTCGCCTCTGTTGAACGAAATCATCGAGGCCCTTAACGACACTGACTCGTTTGAAGCTGCAGTGGATTGCCTTTGCGCCATGTTCAGAGACACGCGAGATGTCGACGAATCACAGAGTGTCATTCGAGTCCTTTATCCGCGGATCGTCAATCTGAGACCGATGATATTACAAGCCGCCTCGATGGAAGACCACGATCTCATGAAAGGCATTACGAGACTATTCGCAGAGGCCGGCGAGGCTTGGGTAGTTCTGATTGCGCGTATGCCCACAGAATTCCGAGACATCGTCGAATGCGTCCTGGAATGTTGTATGCGCGATCAGGATCGGGAAGCCATCTCCGTCACCTTTGTTTTCTGGTTCGAGCTCAAGCAATGTATAACCCTGGAAAAGTATATGCCAGCTCGAGCATCGTTGGCAGACCTATACTCGAAACTGGTGGATATCATGATCAAGCACCTCGAATACCCTACGCCTGAAGATGGAGATGAACAGGACTTATTTGATGGCGACAGAGAGCAGGAAGATAAATTCCGGGGCTTCAGACACAACATGGGCGATGTTCTGAAGGACTGCTGTGAAGTTATTGGCGTCACACAGTGCCTTACCAAGGCCTTTGCCCTGATACAGAGTTGGGGTCAAAAGTACGCCTCTCTAGTTTCGGGCACCAATGTACCACACTGGCAAGAACTTGAAGCGCCTTTGTTCAGTTTGAGGGCGATGGGACGGATGGTCGGCCCCGAGGAAAGCTCGGTGCTTCCTCAAGTCATACCACTTCTGACCACTGTCCCCGACCACGAGAAGCTAAAATTTCAAGCAATCATGGCGCTGGCTCGCTACACTGAATGGACAGCTCAGCATCCCGAGACCCTCGAGGCACAGCTCAATTATGTCATCTCCGGGTTCAGTCACAACTCTCAGGAAGTCGTGCAGGCAGCAGCTTTAGCTTTCAGATTCCTCGGCAATGACTGCTCTAAGCTGCTCGGTCATCATATCCCTCAGCTCCATCAGTTCTACGAAAGTGTCATCGACAAGCTCAAACCATCAAGTCAGGAAGAGGTCACTGAAGGGGTTGCGGCAGTTGTGGCCGTGCAACCTGTTGGGAAGATCTATGAAAGCCTCAAGATGTTCTGCGACCCTGTCATGAACAGAGTGGTTTCTTTTGCATCACATGCGAAAGACGAGAGTGCCGAGAAGGTTGTCGCTGACTATCTAGGATTGGTAACAATCTTTTTCGACTGCGTTCAACCTTACGTATCGCCGTCCGAGGAGAACCCGGCGGTCAAATATTGTCAAGAGATTCTACCGGCGCTCTCCGGCATCGCGAAGCACTTTACAAGATCAATACCGATTCTGGAACGGGTTTGCAAATGTTATCGAACCATGGTCATTTCCTACCGAACCGCAACTGCTCCCCTCCTCCCTACGTTAGCCACGAGCATCGCTGAGGGATTTCAAGCGTCGAGACAAGGGTGTTTCCTCTGGGCGACGGATGCCGTGATCCGGGAGTTTTCATACGGCGTAGAATTCGTCGACGAAGCGACCAGTGAGAACGTCTTCCGATTCTTCGCTCAGCAATCAACTGTCTTTTTCAAGATCCTGACAGAACTGCAGCCGGTTGAACTTCCCGATGTGATCGAGGACTTCTTCCGGCTTGCTTCTGATGCTGTTCGGTTCTATCCCACCAAGACGATTACTTCAGACCTGGCACTCCCAATGGTCCAAGCATCTTTGACAGCTCTGACGCTACAGTCCTTGGAACCGATCCAAGCGGCATTGCTATTCTTGCGAGATTTTCTGGATTTCGGCTTTGAGAACCCACCGGTATCCAACCTGAACGGACCGAACGGAGAGCCTACGGCTGCGAACCCTCTTGAAGTTCGGACCGCCGTGAAGCAAGTCCTCAATTCTGTTGGACAAGAGCTGGTGCACCGAGTTTTGACAGGCATGATGTTCAGCTTTCCAGAGGATTGCTTTCCCGACGCTTCTGCCATTCTGCTTACTCTGTTCAACCTGGAACCTCAGGCTGCAGCCCAGTGGGTCCAAGGAACCCTGCAACTCCTACCTGTCGGCACCTTAAAGCCGGCCGAGGCCAACAAACTGATGAAAGGTATCAGCGACAAACTCCAACAGAACGAGCTGCGGAAAGTGAGGGTACTGCTCCAGGATTTTACCAATTCGTACCGACGGAGGAATGTGGCACCGCGGGAGGGCTTAGGCAGATTGGAAGCGACGAGATTCAGATTTAGCGGATGAACCTGCCAGCTAAGAAAGAGGATGAAATGCTCGTATCAAAGTGTGCTATGCAGCCATCCCAGGTCATCGCCGCACCCGAGTCGAGCCCAGTTTTCCACCATCATTATCACCCCTCAGACCCAGCACTGGCAATCAACGGATGAGGAGCTAGTTGAGGATGCTGTACGACGACTAGATACCAATTTCCTCTTGCTGGGTTGCGACCTATACATCAAGATCACCGAATGCATTTAGGACATCACTTCGGGACAATCTTGTGAGACTACGCAGATAGCGGTAGCGAGGAGGCGGTGCAAGATAGAGAAACTGACGGCTGACGGCTTTAGTAGAGAAGCGACAACTCAGGTAGCCGATGATGAATGACAGTGTGGACATGCATCTACCTGGCTATACGCGGAGCGGGACGTTGTAGATCGCAATCACTTTCGAGCCGATTCTTGTCATGTAAAATTCCATTGTGTTCTTTTCCCCCCATACTCTCGTTCATATGCCAACACTGCGCCTTGCTGTCCCTCAACCCCTGGTTCCGAATATGTTGGATTCACATGTACACCGCCAGAATTTTCAAAAATCTCCACGTATATGACGCCAATGAATCCTGTGCCTTCATAGATCTGCCTCGATCCTGTCACTCAGTCACCACTGCGTCTGATAAGGACAGTAGCCTCGTCTGGAGAAGAGGCTATTCCAATGATATTCTGCAACCGAGAACAACTCCCTTTTTTGATCGTAGCTTCGTTTTGTCCTAGGTTCTCCCAATTTTTGAGCCTCAATGTCACTCTTTCTTCCGACAGACGCCTATGACGACGGAGATGTCGTCCAACTTGCCACCCTCGGCAGCTATGCCTTCATCAAATGCGCGTTCCATGTATGGCGATTCTGCGTTGGGATCCTGGGCGATCTCTCTCGCGGCGTTCATCAATGTGCGCGCCACATAGACGGGTCCGTCTTTGGCCTCCTGCTCGCCGGCTTGCCACTTCTCCACGCTGCCACTGACGTTCTGACATATCTCGTGCTCCCACAAGTTATCTGTCACGCCGTCACTAAGGACCAAAACCACGTCGTCCACTTGGATGTCCACCGTATCGGTCACGGCGTTGCCGAGCGGTGTATCTGGCGAATTTGTGCCCAGTTGGCGCGGACAGTCAAACCAGTGCCATTGCTCTTTCGAGTGGTAGAGCACGGTGTTGGACGACGGGCGGATCACAAGCACTTTGCAGTCACCGAGCGTAGTGGCCAATACCACGGGCGTCGGCGAAGACGAGGTACGCCGGTAATGCAAGAGTGCTGAGGAGGCTGTGGTGGTTCCTAGGATATCGTCTGCGTCGCTCTTCTCTTTGGTGTCTGAAGTCGAGGACGATGTCTCTGTGGACCTGGGTCCGGACTCATCCTTGTTCTGATCATGCCGATTCTCATCCTGTTGGGGTTTCAACAATCCCCCTTTCAGTACCGCCTTGGTCTCGTTGTATGCGTCTTGCAGATTTTGAATGGGATTGAGATCGGCCAGGTCGACGTCCTCGCGGCCTTCGAAGGACTTCTCGACCTCGAGAGCCCAGAAGTGAGCAATGAGCCGTGACCACAGAGCAGCGTGACCTCGATCTTTCAATGCCCATGCCCCCACGCCATCGTTGACGGCGATGAAGTTTTTGTCCGCAATGATGATGGCGTCGTCGCCATTCGTGATCCCTCGTACGGGTTGTCCATTAACGAATGGTCGGCGCCCTCGTGGGACGTTGTGGGTGGTCAGCGGATCAGAGAAGGAGCCGGAGGGCAGATTGACAAAGGGTGGAGGAAATGGTCTCGACGGGCGTTTCGCAAATATCGAGTATCCTGTCTCTAGGTAGAATGGCGAGGATCTGAGTGAGGGCGCATCTTCCGAGTCTGGGTCAGGTAGAGTAGTGCGACCTTCAGAGATCAGGTAGCGAGGCGAGAGCGGTGCTGAGACGGTAAATGTACGGAGGCAAGAATGCTGAAGTAGAGGAGGGGCTGGTGACATCACCCTCGCACTCGCTGATCGGGCACATCCTCTAGATAGATGGAGGACGATGGCCGCATCAGAGAGTGCTATAGCATGCCTGGAGGATCGGGCCACCTGAGTGAGCATGGAAAGTACCAGAGCGCTCTCATAATGAGAAGCGCCGTGCCTGGAGGAGGGAGCGAGGTTGAGGAAGAAGGAAGGATGCAGTCAGTGATAGTGCTTATCCTCAACAGGTACTGTACTCCGTACACATGTGTAATTAGTAGTACCATGTATGGTACGCAGGTGGCCTGTCCTCGGCTCGCCTCTGCGCATGGTCTCCGCTCTGACTCAAGTCCCAACCTCGATCTTTACGGCTATGATGCCCATGTATCCGTACTCCGTACTCCGTACATGCACCTTGCCTAGGTCCTACTGAGATGGTCTCTGCTGAAGGAGACCCGCCCAATCGTGATTAGGCATATCTAACCAAGCCATCCCTCCCAGTTCGGTCCTTCGAGTATCATCTTCGTCTGCGCTCACCAACCAAATCATACGCCCTTCCTCCGCCTCCAACTCGAATGCCGCTGCGGATCCTGCATTAACTCGTTCCATGTCTCCAGACCTGGTGCCGCGGGGCCGTATCTCAACACGGCCGCCTCCACCGCGAGCTTTGCATATTTTATCGCTCCTCTGGCACTGCCCACCGCGTTGTATGTGAAAGCGGCATGGCCGTAGGGCGTGTCGAGAAACGCGTCTAGGCCTTCCTCCTTGTACAACCGGACCAACATTTCGGCCTTCCTGACACTTGCGGTCGAGTTGGAATCCCAATTGGCCAGAGCCCACTGCAGCGCGTGGATATCTGAGACGGCCTTGTCGCCTGCCTCGCCTCGCTGGCATCGAGAGCAGGTGCATTGGAAGTGGAATGTTGAATGGAGATACTCTGCTCGATCGCGGAAGAAGACCAGTGGTGGCGCGTAGGCGATGGTTATTTCCTCGTCGGGCGCGATGCTTCTGGCGGCGTACACGTAGTGCGTTAACAGTGTCGGGTCCAGATGATACTGTGAGCTGTAACACGAACTGTTAATCCATCACCTCATTCCACGTTCCAGTAGATTCTTGCCCACGTGTGTAAACATGCTCATACACACTCTCACGCACACATCTTCATAGCTATCTTAGGTGGATCTGGATGTATTGGACTTACTTTGGTGCACATGCATGATTGATCCTCGATGACTCCGGAAAGACGGCCAAATGCATCTGTCCACCGACCTGCATTTCGAACGCGTTGGCCTTGACCACGTCCTGCACGGCTACTCTCGGATCGCCATAGATGGTCGCCAGGGTGAGGAAATGGGTCTTGCTCGGCTCGGGCAGCTGCTCGATCGCTACCTGGAGATATTTCTCTCTCTCGGTCGTTGATAGAAGATTTTCCATATGCGCGAGCAGATATGGTGTATATGCGGCAATCAAGTCTCCGCGTTGCAACTCGTGCTTCGCGAGCATACCGATCCCTTTGCCCGGGATTGTCTTGGTGTACGACGGCCCATCCGGTTCAGACGGCGAATTAATTCCTCGACTAGACAGGGCCGCTGGGTCCTGGAACGGCAGGAGAGCCGCAAACTCGGAGGCGATGGTCGGAGTGGTAAAGATCGAGATCCCTCGGCCGTTGCTGAAGCTGACATTGGTGAAGACGCATAACGGGTCCTTCAAGACCTCGAAGTATTCGGTGCACACTGGTTTGAATGACCATAGATGGAGATTCTCGGCCTCGGCGCCTGGAGAGTTGAGATGACTCTCAGGCAATTGCGCAGTATCGTCGGCTAAAGGATTGTCATCGGCTTCTGGCACTTTCTCTTCTTCAGATTGGGGCACGAAACCATTGCCAGACATGGGGACTTGCACCCCGACTATATCATCGCTTAACAGGTTGGGATGCTGGTCCTGGTTGGAACTGAAACTAGAAACAACGAGAGATGGAAGAAACGAAAACGCAATTATTGAGACCAGCTCAGTCTTCATACTCGCGAATGCCTTTAAGATGTCGTCAGGATGGAGCAGAAAGAAACAAAAGCAGATGATTATGGTAGACCAAAGGTGATCGCTGATACTCCCTCATATTCAGGAACTGGCACATCTTGAAACAGTTGCTGCTGATGCGCGTTTCAGATGTTGGGCCCCTGCCCCTGCGATGAATTAGGGTAGCTCCGTACATAAGTACAATCTGAACTGCTGGGGGGGGTCTAGGAAGTAATGAATGCATCGTGACGACAAGGAGAACATCCTCTCCAGTCTGTGTAGAAGACAATTTGAACTGAACGGAGGAAAAAGGGGGTTGAGAAGGGAGTGGGAGCATCTTGAATATATTACCAAGTCTGACAAACCAAGCCACAGATATTGGCCCGATGATTTTGTCAGACAACCACATTTTTGCCGGTACGTCGAATAAGTCGATCTTCTCTAGACTAATGAACCGCTTAGAATTTTTGTGGATGTTACAATAGAGTAGTACAGGTGATATTGGCGCAGTTGCAGGGCACTCCCCGGAAGCACAAGAATCAGCTTGCTCTTGTGAAAGGAGACGCCGCGAGTTGGAAAAGGTCTGCACCAGAGAGCATGATCCAGCTCGTGGCATTTCTCGTTTCCTGTTTCCATGCCATGACTTCGACTCCATTCGAGTACCATCTGCTGGAGTCTGACATGGTTCGCAAGCGCATATGTGTGCTCTTGGTCTTGAAAGATTGCCTCTTGAGACTCGTATCCTGCCAACAGTCTCGGCTTTATGAGGCGGAGTCCGGAGGGCCGCAGGACCAGCATTCCCAACCAAGGACAAATCGTGAGAAGTCCGAAGACCACACCAGCTCCTACCCTGTCCTGCCAAGTTGAGTCATGCAAGGTATCGTCTAGTTGATGAAGTTGACACAGAAACCATGAAGGATGAGGCTGCCAAAGATATAGTCCGCAAACGCCCGTTCAGAGCCGATCTTTCCATCTTCAACCAGCTCGCCGCTCGCACCGTCAACAGTCTTGGTAGAGCTCTTTTTCGCGGCTGTAGATGCCCCTGCAGGAGGTCTTTCTGACGTCTGCATCCTCAGCGACGCGGTAAGGACGAATTGACCGACTGCGGCGCAGAAGCCGGAGAGAAAAGCGTTAAAAGGCTGGTGATGAGGTTAGACACTGTCCAACGGATGCCAGCTTTGGACAATAGACACATACATAACTGCCTGCTAGAACACAATATAAAAATTGTGTGGCGCCAATGACGACGAGGAAGGCCATGAAGACGTCCAACAGCATCGTTCGCGATGGAGTATCTTGCAAGTATCTATTCCAGACATGAACAATAATTTGCCGGGGCGACGACCGAGGTGATAACGTGCTCTGGGGTGTAGGTTTGACTGCGCTTGCGGGAGGAGATGATATAGAGCCTGATGATGTTCGTGCTGCTGGAGGTGGTTTCGCTGCCGCCACAGGAGTGGACGTCTTTGAGGCCGCAGAATGCGAGGCGGGTTTTCTCGCCATGGTGATGAGCAAACCAGCTTATAGGAAGAAACTAAATCACCAGCCTATTCATATACCAGACCAGGATCCGGCTGATTGAGGCTCGCGGAGTGCAAGATGGTGTCCATGTCAATGAAGCAACGTGTTGCCAAGCCGGGGCACCGAAGATGCAGCGGAACCGCCAAATCCGAGCTCCACCGCTCAGCCTCGTAGTACGAGTCGAAGATGACCGAACGAACATGGCATCATCGCAGACTGCGACAGCTTAACAAGCTTTACCAACATCTCCTTACTTGTTCGTCCTCTACTCTGTATACCACAGACATTGCCCCCTGATACAACTTGCATCATGGTATGACATCCACTACATACTACCTCATGCTTCGGCAACTGACCTTGCTCTCTTCAGGCCTCCGAAACACCGGCATACATCCTGTCTGCCCTCACCTCCGTCGGTGGAGTGACCGGTTACGTGCGAACAGGCTCAGTCCCTAGCATCGCAGCGGGCTTGACAGTTGGCGTGTTGGTATGTCAACATCTACCGCTCCTGTCTCCTTTCGCTTATGGCTGTCCAACTGGGTCTGCTGACACTCCGCCTTTCCTCTGCGATAGTATGGCCTTGGAGGCTATCGCATCTCTAAACGCCAGCCCTACGGCGTCGAGCTCGCTCTTCTTGCCTCGATCCTCCTCGCCGGCAGCAGCATCCCTCGTGCGATCAAAACAGGCAAACCCCTCCCTGCAGGCCTAAGTGTCCTGGCTGCTACCGGGCTGTTCGTTTACGGGAAAGCCTTCTTCGCGAAAGCATGATTAGCATACCATCTAAAAAGAAGGGTGGCTTGAGAGAGCGATATAGCGTTGTGCGACGGGGCATGGAGCCGTAGGCATGACATGAATCTCAATTCTTCGCACATTGGGTATCTTTTAGTGCATGTCGTGTAAAGCCAACGCTGGTATTGCATGATTGAAGCCCCATGGACCAACAATACTATCCCACTGCTTCCGAGGCGGTCGTGGGCGCTGCGCTATCCTGCCCAACGGAATCTCCCATGTCATTTGCCGTCTTCGCGACATGTTTCCTCCGTCGTTTCCGCTTTAGCTGTGATTCTTGCCCTGATGCTACCGCACCTGCGTGACCCTCCTCCGTTTGAGCAGAGTTCTTCACCTTCTTCTTCTTGACACTCAAAGGATTGGGGCCTTTGGGTTTCTTCAACCCTCGAATGCCGGGTCCACTGGTCTGTCCTTCCAAGTCCAACTCGTCCTCATTCTCCTCGCCGTCACCCCTCTTCCTCTTCCTGTCTCCTACGCCCAAGAGTCCCTGAGCGAGTTTCTCTTTCTCGCCCTTCCGCCTGACATTTTCACTCGCCCCACTCAGTTCCTCGAGAATCATGACGCTTCGCTTGACATACACAATCGGAACACCGGGTATCAACCTTGCGCGTTCTCGCACGTCCAAGAATCCCTTGGATTTTGCCTCCCTCTCATCCGCATCGGCCGTGGCCAGGATGTAATGTTGCTTATTCTTTGCTTGCTCATTTCCGTGTGTCTGGCCCGCCAGCAGGTCCAGCAGACACCGTCCTTCGCTGACAATTCCCAACTCCTCGCCCTCGTCGTTTTTATGCTTGCAATACCGCAATGGGATTTCTGTGGGCGGAGGGAGGAAGTCTGGTCGTCCTGGCCATCTCAGTGTTTTGCCTCCTTCTTTTCCCTTCTCCCCCGGTTTCTGCTTCTCCCAGTCCCCCATGATTTTCGCCAGGGTGCATTTCGTCACAAACAGTCGGCACTCTCCGTGAAGTGTATTGTCCAGGTACTTTTTTAGCGGCATGTGGAAATGATGGCAAGCCTTCAGAAAATGCGAGTCGAGCAGGACTTGATATGGTTCGTGAAAGGAGAAGGTCATCTGGTAAGAAGACATGATCTTCCGATACTTTTTGCTGCGTTTGGCCCGCATTTTGGCGGGTTGTGCGTCGGGATGGACGAATTGATCAGGATAGAAAAAAGTTAAAAGATTTCACCCGAGTCAAGGCTCTTGGAGGGAGTGATGAAGGCGCCGATGAGGAAGTGAGAGTGAGGGAGTCGTGAACTACACAGACACAGTATTTTGCAAGAAACTCCGCAGAAATCCTTCCAGCATCTACACCGCCTACTGCTTTCAGCATAGTAGAAAAGATCATGATCTAGCCTTATCGGGGGCTATCAGGAACTACGGTGGAGTATGTAGCTACGCCAGTGAAGAACGGCAGTGGGACACGAGCACTATCCAACAGGACTGCTATCCAATATCCAGCATTCGATGAAATTGACGTTCCCGCTCAGAGCGACTCTAATATCCATCTCCCCGGTTCGCTAGGCCCAAATTGTCTCTTTTGGTCCGTATCCAAAGCGGGCTGGATTCAACAGCCAACACCGAAGCGGTTCGTGGTTGGTGGGCTGGATGACAAATTAGCAGTCGCAATATTTGGAGAATATAACACAATCCAACACCGAACCCACCCCTCAGTGATATACTCCTAGGACAGAGTACTTATGATCCTGTCTCGGCATACGAACATCACATCACTATAACATCACCTTTATCACTCAGCACGGCATCATAGGTATCGATCAACACGCCACCATCCGTCCTATTACACCATGGTTTCAAACGGTACCGCTCCCAGCAATGGCGGCTCGAGACCCGACATCGTTCTATACACCAACCACGGATGTCCATGGGCGCACCGAGCCCACATCGCTTTGAGAGAGCTTGGTCTTGCCTACAGGGAAGAGATCATTGATCTAGACAAGCCCCGTGAACCCTGGTACTTGAAGGTCAACCCAGTACGTTGGATTCCCTTATCAGACCCTGATCCCCACCTGCTTGACTTGTCCCTGGGCCTTCCTACCTATCCGTGGAGGAGATTTGGGTCTACAGTCTAGGGCCCAGGGTTCCATGAGAAACGGATGCCCATCCGATCTTCCTGCAAAGTCAAGCCGCATTCTCCCCCCTTCGGCAATGGCCTTCTTTTTGTCCCCTTCAGACTGAATACTGACTACCTTCGCTTTCTCATCCTGCAGCGCGGCCTCGTCCCTAGCATCAGATACGACGGCCACATCGTCACCGAGTCGGCTGTTGTCACGCAGTTTTTGGCCGACGCCCACCCAGCCCATCTCCTTCCTTCGACGACGTCCGTGTCCAGCGCCCTGTTCCGGGCCCGAGTCGCCTTCTTCGTCGATGCATTCATCTCCAAAGTCTTGCCGCACATTTTCGCCTCCCAGCGCGCCCAGGACGATTCCGACAGGGACGCCGCTGGGGAAGAGCTAGTCCGCGCTGTCGTCAAGGAAGTAGAGCCCCTGTTCACCTGGGATACTGGGAAAGGGCCGTTCTTTGGAGGCACCAACCATTTGACTCTCGCCGAGGTAAGTCTTTGAAACATCTATTTCTTTGTCTTTTGACCCGCCTGCCGTGGAGGTGTCCGGAAGAAGTTCCGGGGATCCCCTCTCTTTGGAAATGATATATGATATTTTCTGCTGTCAACGCCTGCTCACACTCCTTCCACACTAATCAAACCCACGACTTGTAGGTCCAAACCGGCCCCTTCCTCATTCGGCTTTTGTCGTTCATCAAGCCCGAGTACGCACTCCTGAGCCCGAAGATCGGCCCTCTGCTTGATGAACGGGCGCCCAAGTTCAAGGCCTGGGCCTCCCGGGTCGTGCAGCAACCCAGCGTGACATATGTCTTTGATGAGAAGGCCGTTGCCGAGAGGACAAAGGCGAGATTTGCAAAGCTGGCCGCCGAGAAGAAGCTGTAGACTGCACTCGAGGCGGACACCGGCGGGGGAAGACGGATTTCCACTGTCGTGTGTCGATGTATGGGACACCACTTTGTTGAGGAAGACTGGGAAAAGGACCCGTCCTCTTGACGCAGCATGAATTTATTACAGCACCTAGTCTGTCGTATCAATTGATATCTCATTGCTACTAAAAGCGTCAATGCTAGAATATCTCGTTTCCTCGGACTCATCATGCCCATTCATGCAGTCATTCCAGCATCATTTCTATTCTAGATGTCCTCCGCTTTTGTATGCAAACTTTTTCCCGACCCTCGCTTGAACGCACCAAGAATCAACAGCATAAGCCCTGGCACCGCAGCTGAACAGACCCGAACACCCGGCCTTAAAAAGAGAAGTCATTCCTCGTCAGATTCGTCGCCAATAAGCTCAACACTCGCCTCATGGTCGTCCCGGTCGAGGTCGCCAAAATCCATAACGGTATCTTCTTCCGAATCCGTATCGTCTGGTTCTTCCCCAGGGATCCCCTTCCATTCCACGTAGTCACCCTCGATCCAATGCTTGCTGATAGGAAGGTGGTAGGGATCGTAAGGGAAATAACCCTCTAGCATGCCATTATCTCCCACCCAACTCAGATCACGATCGGGATTGCTCATGTCTAAGTCTGTCACGTTGCGCCAATGGCCGGTCACACGCACGCGTCTATTTTCTTCAAGCTTGGGATAGACGTAAAAGAGCTGCAAGGCATGGGTGAGCTTTGCAAATTGCTCGACGATAACGGGTGTGCAGACACGCAGCGGGTTGAGCGGTGAATAGATTGCCGCCCGAAGCGCCTCTCGTAGAGACTCAGGGAAATGGTAGGTCTCCACCTCTTCTTCGTCGACATCGAAATCCGAGTCATCATCGGAACTGGCAGACGCGATGTCCCTCCAACGGAAGCAGAATATGTAAAGAATCGCTTGAAAGGCTGCGTAAAAGTCACCGTACCGTTTCAAGTCAGGTCCACGGCATCCAGGTTCGTACGACCTGCGGAGGATGGTCAGGTGGTCGCAGAGTAAATTCAGACAGTCTTGGACGACCTGTGGAGAGACGTGGGCGCCACGGCCAACGAAGCCGGAGAAATACGCTGCGGCGCTGTGGCGAAGTAGATGTGGTTGCCTTTTGTCGACGAGGACGGCCACACAAGAAGTGACGAAGCGATCGACGATAATAGGATCTGATTGAGCAAAATGAAAAACAAGGAATTGTGGATGACGAGCGCGATAGGTCGGCAGGATATGGGTGTGGAATTGCGAGATGAGTTGTTCCACAGCAGTATCCCGATCTTGAAGAATCGTAGACGTGGTCAATTTGGCGTAGTATTGGAAAAGGATATCCATGATCAGGTCGACTTGCTTGATGTCGTCCTTCAACTTCTGCCGACGAGCCGTGGCAGGGTCGACATCTTCTTCTTCGTCAATATCGGAATCATCGGTCGTGCTCACGTCATCGTTATCTTCCCTATCCAGGTCGCCCTTCAACATATCCTGAGATGGAACCAATGTCTGAGAAGACGACATGTGGTTCAATATGTCGTCTTCAGCGTCATCCTCTTCTTCGTCCAGGTCAACTTGGACAGACACGTCGAGCTTGATGAGTTCCCTCAGTACGCAGGTCAAGATTTCGGAGGTGAGCTCAGGGACATATTTGATCATTTCCATGAAATTTCTGATGTAAGTCATTCGCTCCTCCGACTTTTGGAAGTCAAACTCTAGCCGGGAAGAGACTCGATCGGCGAGTGCCGAGGGTGAGGAGGGCACGTTGACAGTGATGTGTTGAATGGCTTGCAAGGCTCTTCGATGTATAGTCTGTTGCCTGACTGGTTTTGACCCCGCGATCCGCCTGGTCTTTTGGGGCCCAAGCAATTCTACCAAGATTGCCATAATCTTGTGCTGATACCCTCGCTGTGCAGCGGCCAGGTTGTTGAGGAACCGTACGAACAGAGCATAATATGCCTCGTCTCTTCCAATCCATTCACTGTGTAGAATAGAATTGACCATACCGCTGCAGTCTTTTGTGAGTGCAGTTATATTGGCTAGGAGGGCCTGCAGGTGTATCCGGAGGGCTTTGGTGGAAGGAGCATTCGTCTTCTCGTGTGACGTGGTAAAATAACCCTTGATTCGCTCGTAGGCTTCGTCTTCTCTGAAACGGTGTCGCTCGATGGCTCTGCGCACTTGTTCCTTGACAACGAGAGGATCCAGGTCTTCGTCGTCATCGGCCGAGACAATCTCTACATCGGAGTCGAAGGTAACTCGGGACCGTTTGGTGGGACTTGAAGGGGTGTCCATGAAGCCGGTCTCATCGACTGAACGCTTGAGCGTCGATCTTCGTTGCGTCGTTTGAGGTCTGACCGCTTTGATGGGCAGAGAAGGCATAGAGATGGTTGTCGGCAAGGCAGGCCGACGATGTGGCGGGGCTAGCATGGCCACGGAAGTAGATGGTTCGACAGATCATTAAAGCAGGGGCTGAGTCAATTGGCACAGGGTATATGGCAAATAATGTCGACCTCAACAACTCAAAGAGCGAGAACAATAACAGGAGCAGGGCATCAAGCCTAAATAACGAATTGTCCTGGGGTGCCGGCAAAAATATCTGTGAAAAATGCCCACCGTGGGCGGAAACGCTATACCATATTTGGGAACTTGTCTGCGCCGCTTTCAAAGTGCCCTGTTTGTCAACCTCACATGGCAACATGAGGAGCAGGATTGTCTTTCTCCAGACACAACCAGAAAATCGTAGACTCCTGAAAATAATGGGTGCCTTCAACCACACTGTCTGCTGTCCAGGCACGGCCTTTTGGCCTTCTCGGGCTCGAACGGTGAATGCTCTCCAGGTGTGCTTGGAGTGACGAGTCAGCAAGCATATAGTCAACCGCACTCAGGGCGCCATCTCGTCCGGAGTAAGCCTTTGACAAGCTGCCCTCCATCACACCAAGGGCTTCATGTGAGGACTCTCTCAAGAGCCAATGGGAAGACTCAAACGAGATCGTTCCGCCCAGTCCTTCCCCGGCTCCGGATTGGGATAGATCTTTCCCCCTAATACCGGAGCCCGGAAGAGATGCACGCAGAAGCTCCGGCCTAACCTCTACATGACCCTGGATGTTGATCTTTAGTAAGTACCTGGGATCGAACTTGACCTGTTGTCATGCTCTGCTTTCCCCCAGTGAGAGAAGGGGTGAGATATGCTCAGCCCTGGGCGATTAGTTGAGGTGAGCGAAGCCATACATCCAAAAAGTCGTCCAATGCTCAACTCGGCTTTTCGCTCGCAAGGGAGGCTGATCTCATCACCTGTAAGTTGACGATATCGAACAGACTACTGTGACTAACCGTAGTTGATGCTAGGGTCGTCATGCCAGGTCGCTCTACACCAGGGTAAACACCAGGTATTCGCAGCGAATTTGCGCCTCGAGACCATTTTCAGTCTGCAGGAGCTACCATGCAGATGTGTGTGAAGTACTCGAGATCCGAAGCATGTTTCATGTGCCAATGACTCGACTCAGGTCACTCCAACTGAGCCTGATATCTCTAAGACCGCGGCTCTCGACTGGGATATCAAGGTCGATTTTCTGGTTGCAGGAAGCGGCGCCGCCGGGCTCTCTGCCGCTTTGAAAGCGTCACGCCTCGGATTGGTGCCACTCGTGGTCGAAGGCTCCAAGCTGTGGGGTGGGACGACGGCCTACTCTGCCGGCGGGGTCTGGGTCCCCAACAATCCTCTTATGCTGGAAGGCGGCATGGAAGACTCAACGGAAGCGGCCATGACCTACCTCCTGAACGTGGTCGGGGAGCCGACCCCGGAGAGCACGGTGGCGAGGCGACAGGCGTACGTGAGGGCCGGCGCTGAGATGGTCAAGGAATTCCGGGAAAGCGGCTTCCGTTGGTACATGGCCCAAGACTTTCCCGACTACCACAGGGACGAAGGGTCTCGCATTGGACGACACCTGTCAGGCGAAATCTTCGATCTCAACAAACTGGGACCCTGGAGAGACAGCATGCGCGTGCGGCCTCATCACCCCGAGCTCCCGGCGTATCTAGACGAAAACGCGAAGATGCTCAACGCTACCCGCACACGTAGAGGTTTCACCACGCTGGTCAGAGTGGCCACACGTATACTTTGGGCGAGACTTCGAGGGGCCAGGCTCGCTTCCATGGGTATGGCGATTTCTTCTCAACTGCTGTACGTTCTGCAGGGACTCGGAGTGGCAATATGGAGGAGCACGCCCGTGACCGGGCTGATCACGGAGCAGGGAAGGGTGGTCGGGGTCACCGTACTCCATGGGGAAAGCGGTCGACCGCTGCGGATCCAAGCCACGCGTGGCGTGTTGCTCGCGCTCGGGGGATTTGCGCGTAATGACGCTCTTCGCAAACGATACGGTCAAGCATCATCCAGGTTCGCCATGGCCAATCCCGACGACCAAGGCGCCGGGCTTCAACTGGGAGAAAGCGTGGGTGCCCAGGTCGCTCTCCTGGGCGGACGCTGGGGCATCCCGATCATGTTTCCACCGGGCGAAACCCCCGTCTTCAATGTCTGGGAGAGAGCGTCGCCACACAGCATCATGGTCAACAAGGCAGGGAAGCGCTTCACCAACGAAGCCGGCTCTTACCAGGATGTAGCCAACGACATGACCGATCTCGGGCACGATCCCTGCTGGTTGATCTTCGACTCGTCGCACCGGAAAAAATACGCCTTCGGCAACGCGCTCCCAGGGTTCACGCCCAAGCGGTACTTCCAGGAAGACTTCATGGTCAAGGCCGATTCTCTCGTCGAACTGGCCAACAAATGTGAGGTCAACGCTGCCCAGCTCCGGGCAACAGTGGCGCTTCGACGAATTTGCCGTTTCCGGCATCGACGAAGACTTCCACCGAGGAGAGAACCCGTATGACCGATACTACGCCGACCCGACCCACCAGCCAAACAACTGTCTAGGGAAGATCGAGAAGCCGCCCTTCTACGCAGTCCGCTTGTACGTGGGTGATGTTGGCACCAAAGGTGGTCTCCGGGTGGACGAGCATTGGCGAGTGCTGGGCCAGGGTGGCAAGCCGATTCCTGGGCTGTATGCAGCGGGAAACACGACGGCGACCCTGTTTGGTCGCCGGTATCCCGGGCCGGGGGCAACCATCGGCCCGGCCATGATAGGCGGCTTCATTGCGGCGTCTCATGCCGGTCAAGCTTAGCGGCACAAGAGGAACCGACAACGATGGGACAATTACTATACAGCCAGTTTCGAGTGTGAATCAATATGTAGTATGTTATTCTGTACAATACCAATATGGACAGGACTGGGATCAGCCTTTGGAACGGGGCGATGCCATCAAGCGTGCTGTGGTCTGGTCTGGTCTGGTCTGGTCTGGTCTGGTCTGGTCTCAAAGGTAAGCACGCTGGCTCTTGTCTTCGGTGCCCTTGATTCTGTCATAGTCAAAGGCCTCCTTGCCGAAAATCGCGATGCGATGGCCCAGAGCACGTCTGATGATCCAATCTTTGCTATTGATCTCTTCTTCCACCTCGTCTGCGTCCAGCGGCGGAATCAAGTCACTGGCATCCAGTCTCTTGAGCAGCACGTCGTCTTCCGGTCGATTGAAGTAGACGAGCGAATATCGGGTACGATCGGCCTGTTGGCCGGGCGGGGCCACCACACGATGGATGTTGGATCGCAGAAGGCCGTTTGTGAACTTGACCATGGCGTCGCCCAGATTGATGATGGCATGGTTGGGCAGCGGCTTCACGTAGCACCATTGCGCATCCCGGCCCGGCGGAAGCACCTGCAAGCCGCCCAAGCGGTTGAACAGGACCGTCACACTCCCGAAATCGGTGTGTTCACCCAGTGCGGTTCTTCGATCATCCCTGGGCTGCGGTGGTGCTTTGATGAATCGGACTTGGTCGCCAGAGTGGCCTTCGAGGCGATGCATGTCTTGTAGCGTCTTGGGCGGCAGCTTCAGGTGGTCATTGAGCAGTTCCAGCACTAGAGTGACAATGCCGTGGGCTGAGCTGATGAATGACTTCAACAACGGACGCCTCGCATCGAGCACTCCAGGAGCAGGCCATGGGTCCGATATGCCCAGGATGTCATCCTTTGATACCTGCGGTCCTCTGTCAGCGATTGGGCCACTGCACGTCTCAACCGAGGAACTGAACACACGTTGTAGAACTCATTGCGGTCCAGGTTCCCACTTCGGTCGACAACATTCGCGCCGTAGCCTTTGTAGCCGAAGTACGAGTTCTTGTGCATAAAGTCGTACTTTCTCTTTTCCTCAAGCGGCAGTTCAAATAACTCGCTGCCCACCTCGAACAGCTGGTCTGCATCGGCCAGCAACGAGTCTCCTGGACCGGTCAAGTCGAGGTAGAAAAAGCCGAGGTCTTCGCAGGCTCGGACGAAGCGGTCGATCTCTTGGGTATCGCGGTCAAGCAATCTGGCCAGGGAGAGCCGGAGGAGTGGCGCGGTAGGCACATCCTCGGGAAACGGCGGTGCATCGTCAAATGTCTGCGTCGGTGCCGTCAAAGCCTCTGGAACTGTTTGGCTAGCCATTTTTCCCGCCTATCTTGCACAAGTTGGAAGGAGACGATCCGGCCATACCGGCAATGACAGGTCGATTCTATATAGCCGTAGGTACGCCAAACCCCCGGCTATCGACCGAGGCGGGTCCCAGTAACTCCACGTCCCTCCTCATACTCGTGGAGCCCCAATGCGGGGAACTAAATTGTTCACACACAAAAGGTGTCATTCAATTGGAGCCGGTGGAGATGGGTCCCGGACAACACTCGGGAACATCATTATTGTGCAGTACGGAGTACACAGTACCGACGTTCTCCTGGTGATGAGTAAGAGGTCCCCTTATCCTAGGCTCCTCGGCGCCTTTTCACCAGTGCATTCCTCCATTCGATTGTTTTCGCTTGCTCTTGGATAAAGGGCTGGTCCATGGCTTTGTATGAGACCTCCCACTCACGTATTGGGTGCTGAGCGACGGTCGGCCCACTTTGCTGCGACCGCGACTTGGGAATTGATATGTTCAATGTCGGAAAGACAGAGATTCTGCCCTGGTAAGTCAGGACTGGCAGTGTATACCTTAGCTTGCCTGGCGCCGCCTTCGCCAGTGTGTCGTGGAACTCGACCGAGTCTTTCTTCAGGGTCTCGACCACGTATGGTGCGTCGGACTCCTGATATGGGCGTACACAGATCTCAGAAAGGCTTGAGGGGTCTTGTGCCCTCACACGCATCCAGTATCGATGGTCCCACAGAACCCAGTCCGACCACACCCCGCTGCTGGAGTCTACGTTGGGATGGCATGTCGAGTTCGAGCTGAGACTGGTTTTGGTCCATGGACTATTCAGAGGGAAGTTTTGATGAGCGAGCTTGGCCTCAGAGGAACGCATTGGTGGCCTCGACAACCTCCACGCAACTCGATCATGATCAATACCCGATCTGTCAACTTGTAACTTCTCGAGCAACACCTTCTGAATAGTCAGAAACGTCGCGTCAGAAGATCGCATTGCATCCAAGAACTCCATGAGGCGGGCCTGTGGCACAAGCGTCGGCACGTCGTCCCTCGACTGGTAGCTGACAACGCTTGTCAGCCTCGCCAGGGCATTTGCACCGGCTTCAACATCGTCCTCGCAGGCAGCAACAAAAGTCTTGGAGACAGCTATGGTCATCAACCCGGACCGGAGATCGAAGCTTTGCACTCTGATCTTCCTGAGAATTTCGCCCCCTCGCTCGACCAGAGAAGACGTCGAGTTGCGTGCCCGATGACCGATCTGTAGAATTGACTGTGCCTGCAGTGCTCTCGGAAGACGCTTATCATAGCCTGAGCCATGATGGTTCGTTCTCAGTCGCCGAATGGCGTTCCGTAGTGTCAGTGTTGGGTCGTCATTAGTCTTGTCATTTTGATAAATAATGCCGTTATGTTGGCAGGTTTGGACGAGGCGCTTTTTAGGGAATTCGAGCAGTGGACGGTGAATTTGGAGACCACCTGGTCGCGACACCGTTACTTGCTTTCCAAGGTTGATTGCATCGTTGTCTTCCACCTCTTCCGGCATGGTATCGTCAAATTGACGAAGCCAATCTGGCCACCGTTCGTACCGTTCCATCTCATGTGCGCCTCGGATGGCTTCACAACATGGTATCGCGCTGTGCGCAGACATACCCTGGAGTCCCAAAAATGAGGTATTTGGGTTTCGGATCAATCGCATTAGAATTGTCTCGACTTGGTCATCCTGGTGATGACCCAAAAACAGGTGGTGAATATTCCTTCGTATGGCTGCTGTAGCGATCAATTGATATCGTGCTTTTCGAGCCTGCATCTCAAAATCCGGCAAGCTTGCTGGGTCTGGGATTTTGCCCCAGTCCATATTGAGAACTACGGGTTGGATGTCTTGTGATTGTCAGTATCGGATCAAGTTCGTCCTCGATCCACCAAGGCTTACCCAATTTCTCCAGGTAACGTGCGACAAATTGCGCCTCCTTGCGACTTTTCGTCCGAGCATTGTGGTTTACTATGAAAGCAAGAGGTTCTAGGCGCAAGCGGAGGTCGGCCTTGGGAATCTGCTTCAGGAGATATGCCAACGCCATAGAGTCCGGGCCACCACTGACACAAACGCCTGAGTTTGCGTAAGCTTCGAAATCTGGAGGATCGTGTGAAGCCCACCTATTCGCGCCGGTCCATGAAGGGCTTCTTTTGATAAGCCATTATGCCAGATTCGAGTCAAGCTGGGGAGAAGACTCTCAGCTGTCACGGGTTTAAGCATCTTGGAAAACAGTGCGACATCAGCGATACAGAATGAGCAGGCTCAGCCGTCAGGAATCCTTGCCCCAGGCGCCGGGTTTGAGCCAGTCCCAGACGACGACAGATCGCAGTTGTCATGGCTTCGAGTTTCAACTCGGAAATCACGACTCTATGTGCCCGGTCGTTAAGGCCGTGAATATAGCAGACAGTCGATCTGTGGCTGAATGGAAGGCCTGCGAGGGACGGACAGCACTACTCCGTAGTCTGTACTTGACTATGGCAACACGGACAACACCAGTGTAGTGTAGCATTTAGTCAATATTTGATCTCCCATAATAGTCCTAGAAAATGCGGTTGAGCCCCCTTTCTGCGGCAAGCCTTGGCGCTTAGTCAGGCAGAGAGAGTCAACTTGAACAGCTTGAGTACTAAGGAATGGGTACTAATCGCAGACCCGATCATGAGCGATTAATCTTTGCATCTCGTGGGTATCTCTCTGTGAGGCAGACAGGCAACTTGAAGGACCGAAGTGGCTGATACAGAGCGTGCTTTGATATTGGATTCTCCTGGTGACTGCGGTGCCATACGTCTAACATCTGATCCACCAGAACAGGGCGCAGTCGAGCGGCGAGCCCCTTAGCCCCTGATCCTCCCGGATTGTGGATGGTGAATTGTGGCTGGGTCAGTACTCCGTATCGTGGCTTGTTGTGGCGCTCTCATGTCATGGCTGGGATGCCAGCTGTGCCAGAATCTGCTAGCTGCCTGCCATTTGGGAGATGTGAGCTGAAGGCACTTGGCAGATTGCTGCCGTCACGATTCAAGCTTCAAGCAGGATCCGCAGTGGACATCTGGAGCAGGAGGATTGGCCTGACAGGAAAAGTCCAAGACAGTCCAAGCATGCTCAAGCAAATCGTCCAAGACTCTCTGATGCAACGACAACGGCAATATAGAGTGGACATAAATGACCTAGCGCCTCAACCAATGGCGATGGCGTGATGCTTGGCTGAGGTCCTCCCCAAAAAAAAGCAGCAAGGAAAAGAATCCTTTCCCACCAAAAGTTGAAAAAAAAGATTGTCGTCTATGTGGATCGAACACATGACCTTCAGATTTGTTGACTGGAGTGGTAACTTCAGTCTCTGAACCAGAGTTAGTATGTGCTTCGGACACAATTTGTGTGTTATAACTTACGACGCTCTCCCCTATGATCTGTTAGTTTGAGTTGAAAGATGTTATGGACTGAGGACACTAACAGCTGAGCTAAGACGACGATTGTTGTGTTGTTGTTGTTGAAGAGATTTTGGGGTGTCCAATATATATCCATCCACATTGTTCTCGGTCGAAGCATTGCCAAGAACGTTGCCAAGTATTGACCAAATAAGCATTTAATATTACGGCGACATATTCGACAGTCCCCTCGCACTGCCACGGCTGCAGCTGTGCGTTGGCTGGTGGCGGCCCAAGAAGTAAAATGCCCTACCCACTGGCTAGCTGACTGGGTGCCTACTAAGCTAATCATCACTACTAGTGCTCCGTATTCCATGCCTAAACCAGCTACGCGAAATCGATGTCGTCATGCCCGCGCCTGAAACGTGAAACCAAGTCGGCCCAACCCCTTCAGCACCGCCCCCCTGTCCATTCCTTGAGGTTGAACGGAGCCCACACCCGCACCCCCGGCACTCGAATGTCAACAACCAACAGATTCCTACAAACTCATCCATGCAAACGCCTCCTAGACGCCTCCAAAATCCCCTGCGCGCCCTAAATCCAAGCCAAGAGAGACAGACAATCCTGTTTGATCTCATCGTCTAATATCCCGTATCCGTACTCCGTACAGTCCCCGTCGACAGACACAGCCCTCCTCGGAATGCCTTGATCTTGTCCTCATTCACCCGTCACTCTCCTCGGTCTGAAGCTACAGTATCATCTATGTGGTCATTGTCCTCTTCGCATTGGTCCCCGTGCAACCCGTCACTCCTCCCACCGCCTCTTCCTTCATAACCAAATCACCTGAAACATCCCTTGGTTGCTTTTATTGCTTTTTATATTCGACCTCAGAAGCCCTTTCCTCGACGCGCTCTGATACCCCAAATTCTTGACGCCTGAAGGGAAACCCCCGTCGCTCATAACATGCGTATGTGTTCCTGTTTCTGGTACGTGTCTCATGCTCTAACTGTCTCTCAGACAAATATCGTCGCCAGGCGAAGTATGCCGCCTGGTATGACAGCCCAAACGACGCTTCGAACTTTCGAATCAGGAATCCCTTTGCGAAATGGCGACCCGATTCTCGTAGCAACACACTGAACAAGCTGGAGAATGGTCAAGGCGCGGGAGTGGGCGAGGGCGAGGGCGAGGGCGCTGGCCCTCCGTTGAGGCCGATTCTTACAGATGACCCAAACGACTACAGACTGTCAACTCCAGTAGCAGATCGAAGTCATGAAAACGGTGCAAACTTATCGGCGCGGCATGCTACGACTGACCCCAGTGCCACATCAGCTACGCGATCTTACCCTCCAGGCGACGCCCTGAATATCCCCCGCTCCACCAGCCCGGCATCAGCGATACAAGAGGAGCCTGACCATGAGAGACTCGAGGACGGAAAGAGTAGTGACACTTTCATAAATGGCACCCGTGTCACCTCGCACGACAGCAACCCAGTTCGCAATCGCGCTACCGGCGAGAAACAGGAAAAAAAGGGGTTGCGGAAGCTGTTTAGCAAAAAGAGCGAAGAAGTGGACCACGACAATGGCAAGGTAAAGAAGCAATTCACTGCCTCGAGCCAGATCCATGCCACCCTGTTCAATTCATGGATCAATGTCCTTCTCGTCTTCTCTCCACTCGGCATCGCCGTCTACTACGCCGGTATCAATAAGGTGGCAGTATTCATTATCAACTTCATCGCCATCATCCCTTTGGCAGCTATGCTGAGCTACGCCACCGAAGAAATTGCCCTTCGAACCGGAGAAGTCATTGGTGGTTTGCTCAATGCATCATTTGGTAACGCCGTCGAGCTGATCGTGTCAATCATCGCCCTGGTCAAGAACCAGGTTTTGATCGTCCAGACTTCTCTCATTGGCAGCATGCTGTCCAATCTCCTGCTAGTCATGGGCATGTGCTTTTTCTTCGGTGGAATCAACCGCGTTGAGCAGGCCTTCAATATGACTGTCGCTCAGACAGCCTCCAGTCTCCTCTTCCTGGCTGTTAGTAGCTTGATCATTCCTACGGCATTCGAGCAGTGGGCAAGAACAGGGACCACCTCCAGCACTACCGACAGTACAACCCCCAAACCAGGTGTCGCGGCTTTGAGCAGAGGAACCGCCATCCTTCTGCTGATCGTCTACGGCTGCTACCTCTTCTTCCAACTCAAGAGTCACGCAAAGATGTATAACAAACCAAGTGAAAAGAACGAGACTCGAGACGTCGGTTCGAGGTTCAAGAACGCCGTCATCCCTGAAAAGCTGCGCCGCAGAACACCCGAGGAACGAGACGCCGCCGTCCCCGAGCCGGTCGATGACGGACCAGAGGAGCCCCAGCTCTCCATCACGGTGGCACTTCTCACTCTGGCCATCTCAACTGTGCTGGTGGCGTTGAATGCCGAGTACCTCGTCGACTCTATTGACTCGATCACTTGTGGGGGCGGCATTTCCAAGAATTTTGTCGGTCTCATCCTATTACCAATTGTCGGAAACGCTGCCGAGCACGCCACTGCAGTCACCGTGGCAGTCAAGGACAAGATGGATTTGGCCATTGGCGTCGCTGTGGGATCCAGCATGCAAATTGCCCTTCTGGTTTTGCCCTTCGTCGTGGTCCTGGGCTGGATTATTGGCAAAGACGATATGACCTTGTTCTTTGACGGCTTCCAAATCGCCGTCTTGTTCGTGGCGGTCTTGCTGGTCAATTACTTGATTCAAGATGGGAAATCTCATTGGTTGGAGGGGGTCTTGTTGATGTCTCTGTATATCATTATTGCGGTGGCTGCTTGGTTCTATCCTACTGCCCCAGGTCTCAGTGACTGCCCCGGGCAATAAACGCTGAAGCCAGGTGATTTGAGAGAAAGGCACTTTTTGGAGCGGTCTATTGAACCATTTTATTTGCATGGCGCGGAGCTTCAAGGTACATGTCTGCTCAGGCATATTTCTCATCGGCTTTCTCCTAGCAGGGACGTACGTACCTTTTACTCACTCAATTACATTCCGAATTCTCAAACGTTGCAACAATGCCTCATTACATTCCCATAATTCCCACGCCGTCAGTCGTCTATATCCGGCAATAACGTGTAGTAAGGTAGATAGGATAGTACGGAGGAGACAGTATGTGACCAGCGGAGTATAAGGAGAAGGGCAATTTGTCGTAACTTTGTACCGCCGACTCTAAATGCCCAATTAAGGTACGGTTGCAGTTGCTTCAGACGCGCTATCACGTATTCCGTAGGGATTTTCCTCTCTGTCAACAGCCACGGTCACGCCGCGAGAAAGACGATTCGGATCGAATCGCGCAGAAGGACACAATTACTCAGTATAGGTAGGTTATGTCGGAAACGAAACAGCGGGCGTCGAGAGCCCAACCCAAGATCAAGACTGCAATGACATGATTTCCTATCCTTCTCTCATTCACTCAGACCAAAAATGGTACATGGCACCATGGTACTCCGTACACGGGCGCTTTGCTTCACACAACAAAAGCCAGAAGTAGCTAAGTCGCATCATCGTTATGAACACAATATCCGTACACTGTAGCCCATGGACAATGCTTCTTTCGGCAATGGATTAAGAATAGGCGTCCGAGACTTCGGTGTCTTCATAATGTCCTCCTCCTACCTGCCCACGTTCACGGTGGTCGAGCTGGTCCATGCGACCAACATCCACATCACCGTCACCGTCACCGTCACCGTCACCGTCACCGTCACCGTCACCGTCACCGTCGACATCGAGAATGCCGTCGTCGTACTTCTCATCTTTGCGGTGCGGAATGACGCTTTTCTGGATGCCGAAGGTCTTGACGATGTCCTCCCAGACAGCAAAGTCAAGCGTGAAGACTGCCTGGTTCTTCTGCGTTTCTTGCCGTTCAGCTACGCTCCGTGAGGCGGCAATGCCCAGAGTCGGCAGGCCATGGGAGTCGAAGTCGAGCCCGACCTTGCCCTCTTTGATCAGGAAGCTGACGTAGAACAGATTCTCCATGGTTTGGCCAAACGATCGCGGGTTGACGCAGAAGTTGAACAGCGGCACGCATCCGTTATCCGCCATCCCGTGCCGTTGTAGGATCTCTCGCACCTGGTCTTCCGTCAAGTCTGCATCGTCATCTTGTTCGTCGTACTCTCTCTCCACGTTCTTCATGCCGGTATCTTGAGCAGTCTGCAAGAGCCGCGCGATCTCCGTGCATATCACGGTCAGGTTCGCCGATTCTTGTTTCTCGAGATCCTCGTCACCCAGCTGAACGGGCCGCACGACCTGCGACGTATCCGTCCGGGCCTCACGCGCTTTCCGCTGCGTCTGTTGTCTTTTTTTCTTCTGCACTGACAACGGACCCAGCAGAAAACCCGTCAAGCATGGCCGCGCGTTGTAAAGAAAACAGGCGTTCCGACCGAGATAGCTCCAGTTGAGAGTGTCGCCCTCATCCTCGCCCTCTTCCAGATCCGGCGCAGGACGCCGCCGTCTCCGCTGGGTCTGGGTATGGGTCTGGGTGCTCTGCAGCTCATTTCGGTCTTGTTGAGTTGCGCTTTGATAACCGGGCTCATCGCCACGTTTCATAAATCCAATACATTTCGTGATGAAGTCGTCCACGTCAATGCCCGTGCTCCCATCTCCGAGAGTCAGGTTGTTGATCTTTCTATACGATAAGTCGGCTGTCTCCACCAGCAACCGCGAGTCTATTGTCGCTTCCGAGGTCTGCTTGACATTCTTGTACAGCTCATCTGCCTCGCGGAGAGTTTCTTCAAGCCCTTTGGAATCCGGCTGTAGGTACTCGGTCTTGGAATCGTTGAGTCTGGCGAAAAGGCTGCGTAGACCTTTACGCACAAGTCTGCGTTCTTCGGGGTTTTGCTCCGGGTCGTAGAACTGTTTCTGCGTCTGGCTGGCGTCTTCACCACTTACTCTTCTTCGCTTGGGTGTGTGCTGGCTTGCAGCAGCGGCGGATCGGTCTGGCATAGACCCGACCGCGACCTTGCGTTTTCCTTTGCTGGTGGACTGTTGGCGGCGGTTCTCCTTATCAGAATCCGAAGACTGGGTGGGCGATGGAGGAGTGTCGGAGACAAGACGAGGAGGCCTTTCTCGATTGGGAGAACTGGAGAGCGCCTGGCTTTCGGTTTCGGTATCGGAAGATGCTGGTTGGGTGTTCAGACGCGCCATGATCGAGGCATTGCCTGCTAAGGCGCCGGGAGAACAGCGCGTAGGGGGAGCTGAGAGAGGAATGCAAGCACAGATACTAGGTCGATTGGCTCTGTGACTCTATCAAACAGGGCAAAGTGTATTCAGGCTCGTGCTGCGATGCGATTGCACGTTGATTGACTGGACGTGTCAGCGCGGAGCCGGACGCGTTTCAGTCGCAGTCGCAGCCTGGCACTTACGGAATAGACCCAGAATACGGCGGAGTAGTTATCCACTCTACCAAACTAGTGCGGAGTTTACTGTCGTAGGCGCTGTTCCAGGTCACGTTCCTCACCTATCAACCGCCAGGCTGTTAATGCATCTGGCATCATCGCCTTGTCAACCGACACTCGCTTCTTTCTTTTTCGTTTTCGATATTATGATCGCCGACTCGACACTATACGTGCCCAGCTGCATAGCCTGGGCTCTGTCCTCTTCTGATATCCAAGAATGGACACCTACACCTTTGCGACTTCGCGCCAGATAGACTTCCCTGTGTATATAAGAATGTAGGTCCGGTCCAGTCCCCAATCTCCGTAGCCCAGGTCCTGACCGAGGCCGTACTTTGAGCACCCGACTTCATGTGCTTCGACACCCAATGCTGACTTGCAATCAGAAACACCTTGGAGGGCAAGCAGACACCGGTCCCGTACTCTGTCTTGCTCAAACACCCTGAGATCCGCCACGTTGGCTCCGTCCAGAGTTCAACTTCAGAGCTTTATGTGACGGCACAGCTATGGGCGGAATCCAAGCCGCTAGGAGTGTCTATACAGACTCCTCATATGTTCTTCAAGAACAGTCGAACTTGGAACAAATGGCTGGAGCTTCCCGTACTAGTCAAGGACTGCCCAATCTCGTCACAAATTGCCATTACTGTATGGGATCTCTCCGCATGCCCAGCGAATGGTAGCCTCGACCACACCGTGCCGTATGGGGGAACTACAATTACCCTGTTCGACAATGACGGCGCGCTGAGGAAAGGCCGTCAGAAATGCAGGGTCTACCGCAACCGGGCTGCCGACGGTCAAATACCATCTAGTACACCACATATTCCGCGCCCAAAACGGCGCAAGCGCAATCAAGAGCCATCCTCTCCTCTTCCTGAGCAGGAGGAGCTTGAGAGGCTGGAACAGCTTTTCAAAAAACACGAAATGAATGAAATTCCGCAGAATGATTGGCTCGACCAATTGGTCTTCCAGAGTGTCGGCAAGAAAGCACGGGAGGTGGATGAGGCGTCTAGAAAGCGCTCCGCTGTACGCAAGATCGCAAAACGCAAAGCTGCCCAGAAGAATGCCACTGGCTCAGGAAATGGTGCCGCAAACCCCCCAGACAATTCAGATGAGGAGAGCGAATCTGATGACGAGCTGGACGACGGAGAGCAGTTCACTCTCTACGTCGACTTTCCCCGATGGGACTTTCCAGTTGTTTTCGAAGATCATGAATACCAGCCCTCAAAATTGATGCGGGAGTTCCAGGCAACCGCATCTGTGTCGGCAATTGGCAACAATAAACCCCCGCCAGAAGTTAGGTACGGTCCGGGGATTGCTGCCGGCAATTCAATCGTTGATGATGAGGACTATCCTGTCATCCAAATCTTCGACCCTGAACAATTCCAGAAAGAAAACCCTTGCGAGACGAAACACCGCAGGCTAGTCCGGAGTGACAGGAATGCATATTCTGACGCCGATCAGAAACCCAACGCTAAACTACGAGACGAACTCAACGAAATCCTCTCTTACGGGCCCACGCAGGACCTAAGCCCACAAGAGAAGGATGTTGTCTGGACTTTCCGACGCTATCTCAGTCGCGACAAACGGGCACTGGTCAAAGTTGTCAAGGCCACCGACTGGAGCAACCCGAGTGAAGTGAGACAGATGGCTGATCTGATTCCGAGATGGGCCAAAATCGACATTGACTCGGCCCTGGAGTTGCTTGGGCCAACATACGACAGTCCTGTAGTACGGGCTTACGCGGTCGACCGTCTCCGACAAGCTGACGATGCGGAATTGCTGTTATATCTTCTCCAATTGGTGCAAGCATTGAAATTTGAAAAATACGACATCAAGGAGGAGGGACTTCCACCCTCATCGTTGGCCAGATTTCTCATCGATCGTGCGGCCAAGAATTTCATCCTGGGGAATTATCTGCACTGGTTTCTGATGGTGGAGTGCGACGACGAGGGCCCAGATACAAACGCGGCAAATCGGAAGTTGTTTGCGAGAGTGGAATATCACTTTATGGTCGAGCTGGAGAAGCGGGATCCGGAACAACGTAAAACCTTGTTGAGACAAGCCGAGATGGTTGCGATCCTGTCGAGGATCAGTAAAGAAATCCGGTTCAGCCGGACTAACCGCCTGTCGAAGATCGAGTCTCTGAAGAAATACCTGGCCGACCCGAAGAATGAACTGATCAAAATCGACCCCCCGATTCCACTGTCGCTCGATCCCGAGATTGAGGTGAGCGGAGTCTATCCTGACGAGGCCGGGGTTTTCAAATCATCATTGTCGCCACTCCTCATCCACTTCAAAGTGGCCAATTCACCCAGCAATGCCGCTACATCGACATCGACACAGCCAAGGGGCCAATCTCAATCCCAATCCCAATCCCAGGGGAAGTACCCCATCATTTTCAAGACGGGCGACGACCTCCGACAGGATCAGCTGGTGATTCAGATCATCACGTTGATGAACAATCTCTTGCTCAAGGAGAATCTGGATCTCAAACTCACTCCGTACCGCATCCTGGCGACATCGCCGTCAGCCGGCGCCGTGCAATTCATCCCATCCACCCCGATTTCGGCCGTGTCGGCCAAATACAAAGGTTCGGTCCTGGCTTATCTACGGGCCAACAATCCCGACAGTTCAGGCCCGTTGGGTGTGCGAAAGGAGACCATGGACACGTACATCCGGTCTTGCGCCGGATACTGCGTCATCACCTACATCCTCGGCGTGGGCGATCGCCATCTCGACAATCTCCTGCTGCAGCCGTCCGGGCATTTCTTCCACATCGACTTCGGCTTCATCCTCGGTCGAGACCCCAAGCCGTTCGCTCCGCTGATCAAGCTGTGCAAAGAGATGGTGGAAGGTCTGGGCGGCACAACCTCTCCTCAGTATGCCCAGTTCAAGCAATACTGCTTCACGGCATACACGGCGCTGCGCAAGTCCAGCTCCTTGGTTTTGAATCTGTTCAGCTTGATGGTGCAAAGCTCGGTGCAGGACATTCGATTGGTCGAAGAGCAGATGGGCACTATTGGTGGCGCGGTCGGCAAAGTGAGGGAAAGGTTCCATCTGGACGTGAGCGAGGAAGAGGCTGTTCGCTTGCTGGACCAGGTCTTGGCTGACAGTGTCAACGCCGTGTTTGGAGTCGTCATTGATCGATTGCACGAGTTTGTACAGGGCTGGAGAGCTTGACCTGCAGTTTGCTGATCCAGAACGAGAGTAGCGAAAGCGATCCTTATTGAATCAGTTGTTTTGGGAACCTGCAGTTCGAAAATGGCCTTATCTGTAGAATGGAATGATGCTAGAAGAGCTGCTCCTCTTATCCGTAGAATGGAACGATGCCAGGGGAGCTGCTCCTCGTGTTGGAGGGCGGACGAGTTAACAAGGCATTCTATTGTGGCTGTAGGGTGCAATATCACCCTCGTTTTCATGCACGTAGCACTCCTCTCACGACAGATATGGTCCTGACGTGTGATGGTCCTGGCAAAGAAGACCAAAACACCTCATCCGTTGGCCAATGCCTCGAATTCTGTTTGCTAGCGCTGGCGCCGGCGCAGGGCCGGGAAGCTTGGCTTGGATTCTACCTCCTCGGGACACGCCTAAGGGGCCCCATCCCCATCCAGTAAACTAGTGATACTCGCAATCGTGTTTCAGGTAGAGGTCAGGATACTTTTCCTCGCTTGTGGCGCACTCGACGTGGGCATATGTGGTGAAGGTGTAGTGGCGCATGTTATCTTGCGCCGGCGTGCGTATTTCGGTCGTAGTACAACTCGGCGGTTTAACCATCGACCGCTGTGAAGGGGATACTTGCATCATAAGGGGCACATCCTCTTCGCGTCCACTGTGCTGCTGCTGCTCTTCCGCGGTCGAATCAATATCGCTTCCCTGAAGGTTCTGGTCATCGCGGGAGGCTGACGGTGGCACGAGCTCGTAGTGGTGCCCCTTCACAGATTGAGATTGCCCAGATTGGCTGGTTATCTCCAAGTGTTGTGGTTCGGGGGGGTTGGATGTGACGTGGTGCTGTGCCAGGGTCGTGTCTACCTCGTCGGAACCAGAAGGATTCTCGGTGTCCGCAAGCTTAGCCAAAGACTTTGCCCTTGGAGGCACACGTCCCCATTGCACAGGAAACAAGTGTGCCTCGACATCCTCAGCGGGAGGATGACAAGCCGCACTGATGACAGCGCTGCAGGTTGCGCCCATGGGCATGATATTTGCATGTCTCTTGAGAGATACCGTCACCAGCACAGACAGGATGGAAATCCCAATCAAGATCGCTGGCGAGTGAGAGTGGTCAGCTACGGATCCTCGGGGCGCCCAATGAGAGAAAGCCTCAGGGTGAGATGGGACATGTCCAATGTCCAATTTACTTACATGTGAAGATTGGCCAGAAGCTGAATGCCAGGAAGGGCAAGTTGTTCGTGCCTTCGTATTCGGCAGAGCCTTGCCAAAAGCCTTGGATGACGACGAGAAACACCCCCTGCGAGAGCGTCCAATGAAGCACGGGAAATGCCAATTGGAAGGCGAGACCGTAACGCATGGGCACCGAAACAAAGTATGTGGACCGTTGCAGTCCTCGAGGTGTTGTCACACGGAGGCTCTTTCGTTTCCTCGCATAACTCTGCCATTCGGCCTCGGCGCACATGCATGTCAGGACGGAGTTGCATTGGATATAAAGCAATGATAAAAGCCAATGCCACATATTCGCGAACATGATAATGGAGTTGCGCAACGTGGGGCTAGATCCTGGAAAAAGAAGGTTAGAAACATGCTCCCTCTTCGTGAGCGCAGGCTGCCTACTGGTAATGTTCATGTTGAGCAGACCGAGGGCATTCTGGTCTGCTGCACCCCAGGTCATACTGAATGCATATGTGCGACTGCCAGCTCTGCCGGCCACGGTCGTGAGAGACGTGACGAGAAAGTAGATGCCGGAACCCACGACTATGATGTATCTGCAAAGGTCAGCGGGCCTGCCGCGTACCACATTAGAACTCTGCTCACGGAATCACAGTCCAGCACCAGCGTCCAATACTGGCCGATTGATACCATCTGCGACTCCTCTGTAGTTGTTTCTCTGAATCAGACGGAGTAGCTTGGAATTTTCTGAGCCACGTAATTTTGTACGCATTTTTCCATGGTCTTGCACCTGGGGACTGTTTCTTCTTAAGTTGTCCATGGTTATCAAGCAGATTTTCTTTTCCGTCCAGACACCCACCGAATCGCTCCGGGTCTGGGTGGGTTAGAAATGATTCAATGACATCGCCCATTGTGGCCAACGGCAGCTCTTCTCTGGTCTTTCGGCGAAATTTGAATGGGAAGGGAAATCGATGGCCAGACGCTGGCCTCTCGGCCTTCAGCACAGCGCTCCAAGCTGTGAGAGCAACCCCTATGACCTTGCCCAGATTCGCACAGCATACGACTGGACCTTTGACTCAGTCATCCTCTTTGTATGACATCTGCACAATTCTTACCTATGAGTAAGGTTGAGGAATATCTGACTGAGCAGAGATCACCCAAACTTGCCTGAAGCGACAGACAGTAATCGATTTTGTACATCAGAACGTTCCAATCTTTGACCAATGTCGGGTCACGTTCCCAGAGGTCGGGCCTTCTGCCTGGACAAGCATCCAAGGTGAGTATTATAGTTTATTGACCAGACCTTCCACAGAGATGATCAAGCCCAGGGAAAGCGTACTCACAATCAAAAGTATTGGTATTGCCACACCTCCATGAGGGAGTGTTGAAGCCAGTAGTTTCCCTGAGTGAGATTACCCCGAAGGATAGCAAAGCATTTGATTGGTTTCCGATTTCTCGGTCCTCGAGCAGATCATAGCTTGAAATCATATAAAGATAGCTGTCATTCGTGAAGGTTCGACTATATCTTGTCAAACAGTCGAGAGCAGTGAGGTTGGAGAGAGATTCAACATATGACGGTGTGAGGCTACGCTCTTGGCGGGCGCAATCCTCACTATCAATGGCTTCTGTCTCATCAAAGTCCCAACCTACCATCTGCTCCTGCATTTGAGGCCGCTCACCAGCTCCAAGTGGTTGTGAGAGTGCGAACACAGTACGGCTGCTCCTCTGCTGGAGGAGTAGTTCCGTCGCAGTCGTGTTACATGGACCATTCTCGAGAAACTTTGGCGTTCCCAGCCATGCCTGCTTTTGCCAGGCCGGCAACGTGTTATAGATGGCCGAATTATATCTAGAGAGGAGCTCAGCTTAGGGTCAGACAATGTAAGGTAAGATGGACATACAGGAAGTGAAGAGGGAGGGATGAAAGGCCGAGCAACAGCCACGTCAACTTTTGGAAAAGCCCAACGTGGCGAAAATTGCGAATAGTGGGTATTCCGATATCAACCCATCGTCCCTTCTGGTGTGCATTGTCGATCTGAGCCCTGGTAGGGGCGAGGAGCAGTTGCATGCATAAATTTGACGCCATCAACATAACCGTTGACAGAATATTGATAACGGCGTGCAAGACTGAGCCAAGTCTGTTCGCAACCGAACAATCGCCGAGAAACAGAGCTGGCTCGTCTCCAGGAATGGTGTTTGTACCGTATTGATAATGGAAGACGATGGTGGTGACGAGGTTTACGGTGAGAGTAAAAAGGGTGCCGGTGAACCCTAGCAGCAACAAGATATGTCGCTGTGAAAGCCACTTCGAAAACGTTCTCTTGTCAGCCTTCGCCAGCGGAATGAACTGGCCAAGCAGTGCTTCGGAAGCATAGTCAGTAGGTTTGGCTTCTGCCATGGTCGCCTTTTGTAGTGGGAGTTCCCAGTCAAATGTTATGGCATGTAGGAAGCTCAATATCAGGGAGCGTAGAGTCAGCTAAAATAGATGGCGCAGGCCAAGAGCTGATCATGCGCAACAAGAAGAGGCTTCATGAGTAGGAATGTAGCAGGAATGGCCAGTATATATCGCTGCTAGAGATGATCGTTCTCAACTGAACATGCACACTTTGGGTCTTCTGGTCCTTACTAGTACCTTGTATTCTTGGTTCAAGTTCCTGGTGACTTCAATTGCATGTCGAGTGATCTTGGACCCCGCGTAACTAAGAGAAGATTGGGCCGAAACACAGGACCAAGCCAGTCTGCCCCAGACAGGCTACGCGCCAGCGAGAAGACCTAATGGTCGAAAGTGTGGCCAGTATCCGTACTCCGTACATACCTACCTACCTTAGCATGTAAGCCGATAATGGCGACTGCCTAGCTTGCTGAAAGTGCAAAATGGAAAGTGAGGCTGGCATATCGCTTGAGGTAGAGCTTCCACCAGGCCACTGTCAGCACCAATAAAACGTGCTGAACGTAGGTGTGCCAGGTGCAAGGTGCAAAGGAGGACGGCAGACCGGTTATACCCGGTCCTCGATGTTTCTGCACCACAGGGTTGTAGGGCGATAACCATAAGCGATCCATGGGGGCGAAGCTAACAGCCAACACCAATGGCGTTGCAGGGCTGGAGTAGTGATGCTGACAACTTTGCCTCATTCGCTATGTCTGTGAACAGTTCCATGCTACTCCGTGTGTAGTGCTGGTCTGCATGATCGCTGAAGACGCACAGCCTCACTCCCACAGAGCCGCGAACTACTCCGTACTCTGTAAAGAGAAGCATACTCGAAAGGATCGGCGGTGGACTCGTCACCAAGCTCGAAGTCTGCCTTGCCAGTCGAAGCGACAGCCTTAGCCCCAGGTCCAGGCAGGGTTGCATCCGACTTGGGCACAGGTCGGGGAAGAGGGAAGAGGGAAGAGGGAAGGGGAAGGATCAGGTCTAACCTTCTGAGCCCTAACCCTAACCCTAACTGACTACCACGTGACTGCTGACGACCACGTGATAGGGTTAGGGTTAGGGTTAGGGTTAAGACGTGCTGGAATACTGAACCTTCACACACCGACTAGTAAGTAGTATTTCCAGAGGATACAGAACGGAGTAGAATGGAAATAAAGGTTCAGGTAATTAATCAATCAGCTATTTAATATTTGCCAGGTTGGTGCCAGGAGTTGCCACTTATCACTGGCTAGAATTACTAAGCTGCCTCTACAAGCGGGCACGGCCTCATTAACAATAACGCCATTCCGGACCCTCCACCAACCCAACTAGAAGCTGCTTCCCTCTCAGTCCCCCGCAACCGCGACAGCGAAGTACTAATACATTTCGTAAGGCAAATCAAGCAGTCAAAGAACGGGAACAGAGACGGGAACGGGCTCAGGCTCGCTCACCTTCAGCTGCGTGTCAAGAATCAGAACATGTTTGACCAACACATCACTTGGCACACGAGAACGGACCTCAGTCCCGATAGCTGGATCGGCGTGTCGGACCGGAAAAAGAGGAAGCAGATTCAGGACAGGCTAGCGCAAAGGATGCGCCGTAAGTAGAATCCCGGACAGAACTCTTGGGGTGTTCATACTGAATTCGCCGTCATATTGAAGGCCGCCGACTCGCAAACGCAAACTTGGAGACTGCCGAGGCCAGCGCTCAATGGAGCCATACCACGGTGGAAGACATGGACATCGCCGGTCGTCAACAGCTCCGTGCCGCTCAAAAAGAAGACACGCAGTTTGAAGTCGAAGCTGGATCAGCCGCCCCCGCCGCCGCAACAATAGCACCGGACCTATGCGGCATCTTCATGACGAAAGATAACAGTGAAGTTTCCCCTCTGGCTGCGGCGTCCGTTTCTCCGTTCCCTCAGGCCTCCTCCGGTTCTACATCAACAGGAACAGAAGATTGTCTGATCTCCCACGCAAACAACACCGTTTTTACTGCCCTGTTTAAAAACGGCCGTATCCTGGGCCTTCCCTGCAGCAGTCAGATCTCCTGGAAGTCGAATTTCCGACCCGGAATCCCTCCACCACTTCAACCGACAGTTTTGCAAATGACGACAATGCACACTTCTTGGATCGATCGCTTTCCATTCCCACATATGCGCGACAACTTCATCAAGTTGAGTGCGATAATTGATGAGGAGGAATTCTTGCAGACCCTCTTCGACACGCATAGCTTCACCATCGTGCCTGGCACCATGAGCTGGGACCCAAATGGCTGGATCATGAGTAAGGAATTTGCTGATAAATGGGGATATCTATTCTACTAAAGATGTCTTTTCGTGCGTAATCCTCTTTCCACGATGGCTTCTGCATTGAAGTACAAGTTAGTCAGGCACATTTTCTCCTTCGAACGAAACATCAAGACTTTGGAGACGCGTCTTCTTGCATCCCTTGGCCAGATGTTCGGGACGATGGCCGATGTCACGCATGGACTGCGACTCGAGCGTTGGTCTTCACTTCTGCTGGACTGACGTCTGGGCGTTGATCGAAGAATGCATCTTCAACTTTCTGACGCTTCGCCCCCTTGGTCGGCCAGCATGCGAGTGGACAGTGTCAGAAGCCTGCATCAGCGCTGCCTATCGGGGCCAGTGGTGCCCTCCAAGCGACCGTGTGACGGGACCATAGGACGACATCAGTTATGCATCGTTCGTGCTTGCCTTCCTACCTAGAGGTATTCAACTTGGAATATTTCAGCAAGGGGATGAAATCAGCAATTCGGAAGGCGGGTATATGAGCTACTCGCATGGTGTCGACCATTACTAACCATCAACCTCTTCCACATGCTTGCAGTTTCACATATAGCCATATACATGATTCGGCTCAGCACAGCTGAAGCCTACTATTCTGACAAGGCCATAGTCGAATGTTCATGATCGAGGGTCGGCGTGGCTTGTCCAGCTTTTCCCCATCACTTGATGTAAAATCAATGCCGGCCCACTCACTGCCGACTTCCCTAGATCTCTTATATTCCGCAGGCTGCTGACTACCCTAAATCCTTTCTTCCAACCTTCTTGTCGCTGGACAGGTCCATGGTTTGGTTTTACCAAGGAATTGTGTTTCCATCGTACAGTGCCAGCTTCCCGCCGTGCTTCGCTTTGCTCGTATCAGAGAGCACCTCCATCATGCCATCGCATGAAGTACCCACTTCGATCATCATATTATTGACTGTGGCTTGATCGACTTTGAAAGCCACTGCTCCGCCATCACCCAGATCGGTGTGAACCCAGCCGGGGACCAATGCAAACGAATGGAGCCATTCTTCTTCAGCGTTGATCTGAATGATCAGCCAGGCAGCTGCTGCCTTGGACGGCCCATAAGCTGCGTTAGGAAATGGAAGTCGTGTGCTAGTTACAAGATCAATGCGTCAGTATTCACTAATTACATCGCGATCGTGAACCAGTTCTTTTGGGTTTCTTTTTGGGAATCAGGAAAAGGTTAGGGTTGTAGACACTTAGAAACTCACTTTAGACTGCCAGCTGTAGACCCCATGGTCGTGAAAATCGGTTCTTTAGTCGAGTTCTGCAACAACGGACGTACAGCTTGATACAGGGACACAACACCATACACGTTGGGCTCAATATGGGCGGCGAAGTCAGCCTCCTTCAATTCGGCAACCGTGGGATAACAGTAAGCCACTCCGGCGTTGGCAATGACGATGTCAATGTGCTTGACGTTGTGGTCGGTTTGAAGTGTCTCGACTGCAGTGAAGGCATCCTGCCAGATACGGGCATCGATTTTGACCACGATCAGAGTGGTGCCTTTAGCAGTAGGGAGCTTAGAGAGCTCTTTGGAGGTGGCATGGTCAGGATTGCGGTTGGCTGCGATGACGGTGTGATTTGGTAGTTGGAGGTATCTCTCGAGGAGGCCCTTGCCTATGCCACGATTGGCGCCCGTGATCAGCACGACGGTGGACATTGTGAGGTATGGGTTTGGCAGAGTCAGCAAGGGTTGAAACTTTCACTTCTTGTGATGAAGTATCCGCTGCAAGTTACAGCTTCAAGGGTGAGGGAGGCTACAGGTGGTATATATACTAGGTAGTACGTTGTGTATGTGAGTATGTGTGTGCATATGCAGGCATGGGCCGGGAAGCATTTATCAGCCTTAGGTAGCGAGAGTGTCCTGCTATCTCCACCTGGGCCTGTGAATTGTGTCGACTAAGAAAGGATGACGGTAGAGAAGGGCGACTAAGTACTAAATCAAGTTCAAAGTAGTCAGAAGAGATCAGAAGAGGTCAGAATAGGCTGTAATAGGTTAGACCCGTCAGAATAAGTCAGAACAGGCTGGATTAGGTTAGATCTGATCAGAGTAGGGCTCGTTGCAAAGTGTGGCAGAAAGACCAAGATGGAAGCACTGTCGCCGGCGATGGTTTCATTGGACGAGACTGCTGTAACCAGATACCTTCAGCAGTAGCGGTGGTGATGTGGTGATGGCGGGTTGGAATGAGAGTTGGTACGGAGTACTTTGCCTTCTCCCGCTGGCGCCGCTGCTATAATATTCCTGGCCCTGAGGCTCCTTAGGCTACCCTCTCTTCCTGGCCCCCGCATCCTCCACCAATGCGACCTCAACTGGCCTTTCTCCAGGTTAGCAATTTTCTTTCACTCTCTTCGTACAGGAGGGAAGTCGATTCATTATAAGAGCGGCACGTTTGGGCCGAGTCGTATGTGAGCTCCAGGCAGTTTCTAGTACTCATCTTTGCTTGCCAAGGTTGTGGAGTATGTACGGAGCCTGGCACACTTCTCTCCCTGCCACTTGCTTATAACGCAGTTGAGACATCACTGGCCACGCTTCTCTCCCTCAACATGTCAGCCGAATCTCAGCCCATATCTGCAGACCAATTCGCCCTTGCCATCCATGATCTGCCTATCGAAAACCTGTACTCGAAAGCCCAGGAACTCTCAAACTCGATCTCCCACCTCGAACGCTCAAACCAACAACTGCAACAGTACATCGACAGTATCCGCTCAGACACTACTCTACCAGAAAGTACGAGGCAAGAGGGAGACAAAGACTGCGCAGATGCCATTCAAGAAAATAATATCGTGATTGAGCGGCAAAAGGAGAGAATAGGGCTGTTGAAGCGTGAGGTGGAAAGACGAGGGGGAAGATGGCATGAGGCGGACAGTAGCGGAAAGGTGAACGGCAATTCCGAAGAAGCAGTGAACAATGGGAGCACTACCGAGGCAGGTAGAAGCACAGGTGGCAGACTCACAGACGAGGAGCTGAGAAGACAGATGACGGAACGACTGGGTGAGGACGACGATGAAGGCGATGGCTTGCACCTTTAATGAGCAGGATCCCGATACATGTCTCTCAAGAACCATTAACCACTCCCAGGAAAGCACATCAATCGTCGCCTCCAACATACCTCCAACATACTTAGTGCACCACTCGACACAGGAGCATCCATCCCTGCTTTCATGCGGGCTTACGATTACATTCCGACGGCTGCATGGGTCTACGCCTACTAGACATTTAGGGAACGTGCCTTGCTGTGTGCCCATGGGAATCGAACTACCAGTTTCGTAAATCCCGGCTCGGTTCTAGGTGGAAAACTCTCATGGTCTGTAAACATGAGTCACGATAGAGGTACACATATCCGTACATCAAACTTTCGAGACACGAAGGAAATAGCCCAACTGCTTACGGAGCCTGGCGCCTAAGACAAAGGAGGAAGGGGGCGGAGATCGATCCAGAACTACGAATCTGTAGCCGTGCTTCGGCTGACTTCATCGCAAATACGAACCATCACCAATCATCCTACAATAGAAGTCCAACTCGGAGCCAGAAGAGGCCGACTCGCTGACTAAAACCATCCGGACGCCGAGTCACGTGGCAGGCTGAGGCCAAATGCTCTGACATGCCCCATTCAACCGTCATAGACTTTTGTCTCGTTCTTTGTACAGTACCAGACTGTCCCTCTCACAGGCCACCCCGTTTCACATGCGGGATTAAACACTAATTTCGCCCGGATTGACGAGGATTCGTTCCGAGACCTCAATATGTTCCCGCTGGCCGACCCGCTTGTCTGTGACTACATTATCAGCATCCAAACGGTGCCCATGACGTTTTTGGTGGATTCCAGCCATGTTGCGGGTTGCCTTATAATCTCAGCATACGACAGGGAACCTCATGGTCTGCGGTGATAAGTTCTGACAGGTAGACCGGGCCTCCTTCCATCCTGCTATACTCTTGTCAATTCACAATGGCCGAACTGTTTCGGGACACTGTTGCTGGTCAGCTATTGCGGCTAATCACGGGCAAAAGAATTCTTCAGTACCCTGAAGAACGAGACGCGTCCATATGGCAGAAGTATGTTAACCTCGAAAAGTCTACCAACATGGCCATGCATGGCAGCACCGATCCGCCTGCCGCAGAGGAAACGGGAGAGCTTGCTACACGTGCTCCGTCTTATGACAGGGCGCATCGCCATTCAGAACAATCGCCTTCTTCGAGCTCGTCGTCAACAACGTTCGAGGATGGCAATGGCCTTGTCAATACCGTCAGTGAACAAAAAGTCGATGTAGAGAACGGACGAGTCGCAGATATTGTCGATTGGTATGGGCCGGACGATCCTGAAAACCCCCAAAACTGGAGCATAACCAAAAAAATCTTGGTCACATTCGAAATCTGCCTACTCACGTTCTCAGTCTACGTTGGGTCAGCCATCTACACGGCCGGGATCCCGGATGTCAGCAGAACCTTTGGAGTCAGTGAAGTGGCTGCCACTCTTGGTCTCACTCTCTTCGTCCTAGGCTATGCTATTGGTCCAATGCTCTGGTCTCCTATGTCGGAGGTTCCTCAGATCGGTCGCGGCCCGATTTACATCGGAACCCTTGCGCTTTTCGTCATCTTGCAAGTTCCCACCGCATTGGCGACCAACTTCGGCATGCTTTTGGCGTTCCGCTTTCTCACCGGCTTTATTGGGTCTCCTTCATTGGCGACCGGCGGCGCTTCTATTGCTGACATGTATACACCGTCCAAGCGGACGTATGGCATGGCCGTGTGGGGTATTGGCGCAGTGTGCGGCCCGGTCCTAGGTCCTCTCATCGGCGGGTTCGCGGCCGAGGCCAAGGGGTGGAAATGGACAATCTGGGAGCTCATGTGGCTGTCTGGCTTTACCCTCGTGCTTTTGACCTTTCTCATGCCCGAGACTTCATCGGCCAATATCCTCTATCGACGTACGATGCGACTCCGCAGGCTGACGAGCAACGGGAAACTGATATGCGAGCCTCAACTCATCGGGGAACAGATGACCGGAAAGGACATTGTCATGATGGTCCTGGTCCGGCCGTTCACGTTATCATTTACAGAACCCATGGTTTTCCTCTTGAACATGTACATTGCTCTCATCTACGGCCTCCTGTACATCTGGTTCGAGAGCTTTCCAATCGTGTTCTCCGGAATCTACCACTTCAGCCTTGGACTCGAAGGGACCGCATTCCTGGGCATCTTTGTCGGGGTCTTGATTACTCTCCCGCCATTTGTCTGGTACCAGATGAAGTACATTGAGCCCAAATTCAACGACAAAGGCGAACTGCAGCCCGAGTGGCGACTTCCTCCGGCATTTGTTGGCGCGTTTGCCATTCCCATCTGCATGTTCTGGTTCGGATGGTCAGCCAGACCGGACATACATTGGATCATGCCCATCATTGGCACGGGCTTTTTCAGCATTGGAGCTTTTCTGCTCTTTAACAGTGCACTCAACTATTTGGCAGATGCCTATCCCTTGCATGCGGCGAGCGTGTTAGCAGGGAACGACTTGTTTCGATCCTCAATTGGCGCTGGGTTCCCGCTCTTTGCGTCAGCCATGTACAAGAAGCTTGGGGTCAATTGGGCCAGCTCTACGCTTGGGTTCCTCGCGATTGCATTCATTCCAATCCCTTTTTTGTTGTTCAAGGTCAGTTTCAGGCTTTCATAGCTTTTGATCATGGCTAACAAATTGCAGTTCGGCGAGCGATTGAGAAGAGCTAGCAGATATGCTCAGAAGGACTACTAGACCATCCGTGGTCCTGGATGAATGAACCGCTGGACGGAGATTGACTCAATAGAAGCAAGACCTGCGCACCTGTTAGCACAGCGTTCACTTTGGATTGACACTTTAATGCATATCATTGCTGGATGGCCTGTCGAGCAGGGGTCTACGATTATTCCTGACGAAACGAATAGAAGGAGTTCATGGGTTCTTGTAATCACATCTGAGAAGTGAGAGTGCTTGGGGAGCAGTAGAAGCATCCAGATTTTCTTGTGGGCAGTATCGTGGGCTTACTGCATCTACAAGAAGCTCGATATCTCTCCGTACTCCGTACCTACCTATAGGTGCTTGGGTGCTATTTACCTTAGATAGTATTCTCCGCTCTCCAGAGTCGGCTGGGGTCCAAGGCTTGGGCTTAGGGGCTTATTGGTACCTAGGAGGTGGTAGGCTCGGGCTTAGGCTTAGGCTCAGGCTCCGGAATGACATCATGGTCCTCTCCGCTCCACCATATCGGGATGATGCAGGCTGCAACGAAACTAAACCCATCGCGGAGCATCAACAGCCTATTATTGCAGTCATCGGATCTAGATCTCCTCCCGAAAGCGCATCCTCACAACTCGGCATCTAACCTTCGAGGATTCCAACATGACCTTACCGATGTGAGGCATATTCACATTGCTCTAAGCACACCACACGTTCATACCTACCTACCTACCTAGGTACTCCGTACATTTAAGCAATTCCCTTCCATCCATTCCCGCCACTTGTGAAATGGATGCCCGCTGCGAAGAGATCGCTCGAGTCAGCTACACCAACTTCGGCCTCAGCCTGTACGTATTCAACGCAGCCTCAGCTTCAGCTTCACTTCCACCCCCGGGCTGCCCTGAGCCTGAGCCTGAACCTGAGCCTGAACCTGAACCTGAGCCTGAGCCATTGAATGCCCTCTCACCCACCCTCTCCTTCGCACATGCTATACAGTACAGTGCAGCGCAGTGCAGCCAAGTGTTCTAACATACCTTTAATGCAGGTTCATCCTCGTCGGCATCCTCGTCTCCTACCTACCACAACACATCCGCATTATTCGCCTGCGCTCCTCGTTTGGCCTGTCGCCATATTTCGTCCTCCTCGGCGCGACGAGCGGAACATGTGCCTTTGCAAATATTCTGGTCTTGCCTAGGAGCCGCGCCGACATAGCCTGCTGTCGCGTCGTCGACCAGTTTGCTTGTCTGGCTGGTCTGCTGGGGATTGCGCAGGTCGGGGTCCAATGGAGTTGTTTCACCGTCATGTAAGTGCGGTGCTGTGCTGTGCTGTGCTGTACAACGCAACGCAGTGCAAGTTGCGGTTGTCTCGTGCTTACTTCTGGTCCAAATGTGTCCAATGCCCAGCCCTGGCTGGCGCACTGTAATGAGCTGCATGACAGTCGGATGGGGGATGCTATTTTTTCTGGGTCCTGACTCTAACTCTGCAACTACAGTCTCCTCCTGTTCCTCATCTTCTTTCCTCGACCTAATACCCCAGCCGAGATCGAGGCCGAGACCGAATCTAGCCCTGATACGGACTCCCTCAAAGTAGGCGAACTCGGCCCGTCGTACCGCACCGCATTACTGGTGACGGGTGTCGCGGTTCTGCACGCCGCGATCATCGCCATCCTCAGCTTCTACTTCGTTTACGCACGCCCGAGCCATGCACAGGGCTGGGCGAATTTCCTCGGCATCTTCTCCACCGTTCTCGCGTCCATCCAATATTTCCCTCAGATCTATACAACCTATATGCTGAAGAGAGTGGGCAGTCTGAGTATTCCCATGATGTGTATCCAGACGCCAGGCAGTTTTGTCTGGGCAGCCAGCCTGGCCGCCCGGTTGGGCAGCGAAGGCTGGAGCGCATGGGGCGTCTACGTTGTCACGGGTTGTTTGCAGGGCACGCTGCTGGTGATGGGGAGTTACTTTGAGATCATGCATCACAAAAGAGAGAGGAAGGAGTTACAAGCAAGAATGGCGCACTCCAACGGCAGTATGGAGAGTCAGACCGAGGCCGATCCTGATCCGCCTCCGTATGTGTCTGAAGAGACTCCTTTGTTGTTGAGGTCCGAAGATTGAAATGCATACCTCTATTCCATTGACCATCCCAGACTTCTCCAGGAGCCCATCAATGTCTGTCCGATTCTTTTCTATTCGAACACCCTAGGCATTAATTTAGAGGAAAGCAGGTCTCTTCATTGGGATAGCGCTCGTGTCGGCGGCTCCTCAGGAGCATGGTGCTTGCCGTCGGCCATGGCCGTCATTTCTTCCAAGGCCTTGTCTGTACATGTGGCGGCATTGGCCGTTGTTGATTGACCAGTCTCGGCGTCGGAGGGTTGCGTGTGGTCGAGTCGCATGCCGTACTTTGCATAGTCGAAATCCTCCAGGGTGGTGAGCAGCTCGGCCCAGCCGTCGCCGATCTCGCCGACCTGACCGGGACTTCCAGCTATGGGAATGCCCTCTGCATGCTCGATGTCGTCTTCCTTGTGTTCGCCGGTGCGACCTGCGAGCACCTCGTCCTCTCTTCCACGGTAGATGTCCAACAACTGTGGGTGAGGACACCAGACGACGCGCATGCCTGCCCTGCGCCCGGCCTCGACACCGGGCACACTGTCCTCGAAGACGAGACATTCGCTCGGCTCGATGACCCTGGCGTCGGGATCCTCGGCCGCGACCGTATCGTTGATGGCCTGCAGCGCCAGCAGATAGATGTCCGGCAACGGCTTGCCGCGGCCCTTGGGGATGCGCGGGTCGTCGCCCAGAACCTTATGGCTGTCGGGAAAGACGCTGAACAGGGCCTGCAGGTTGGCCGTCTTGATCTCGTAGTTTCTGGTCTGCGAGCTGGTGGCTAGGGCCAACTGGACTTTTTCCTTTTGTTTGTTGCTGTTGTTGTTGTCATTATCATTATTACTGTTCTTTTTCGTTATTGACTGTTGTGCTGTTCCGACTCTCGTCGTCGTCGTCGTCGACCCGTCACCCTCGGCTTCGGATTCGGAGTCGGCGCTGTATGCATTCTGCAGCCGGCGCAGCAGATCCTCCACGCCCGGGAGCGGCCTGCAGTGCTGGAACGCCACGGCCTGCAACTCGCCCACGCGCTGCAAAAACCGTTCCTGCGAAATATCCAGCCGCGCCCAGTCTTGGAAGATCTTGCCCGCCGCCGGGCCCGGCCGGCCCTGCAGCTGCGCCTTGATGTGCCACGGTAGGTCGGGTCGGCCGTTCTCGCGCAGGATCGTGTTCGTCACTTCCGTGTACTTGTCCTCCGAGTCGATCAGCAGTCCATCCATGTCGAAAATGCACGCGCGTATGGGTGGGAACCTGTAGGTTTCGTCAGTCTGACATTCGCCGAGCCCTCGAGAGGTCATGCTATGTGTAGAGTGTAGATAGAGACGGCGGCTGGTATGGGTTGGGCTGGGTTGGACTAATCTGGTCTGGGTTGGTTTGGGCAGGGCAGGTCTGGGTTGGTTTGGGCTGGTCTGGTCTGGTCTGGTCTAGTCGAGCTTGTGCAATGAATGGCAAGGCAATAGCAACGAACGGGCAAGAGAGAGAAAACAGAACAGACAGACAGAGAGATATGCATACCCTGACCGACTCGCTCCAGCCGGGATAGAAGAGCCCATGATGGGCTAAGGCGTGTGCGTATGTTCAGATTAGGTAGGTTACAGTAGGTACCTAAGGTAGGTGTAGGTAGGTACTGTACATATGTACGGGTATCCTAGTAGAGGTAGGTGGTAGGTACTCTGTGGCAGTCTGTAATTCAAAAAAGATCAACTGCGGGTTGGGGGGTGGGGTGTGCGGTGTGCGGTGCGGGCTGTTTATCTCGATCACAGATCAAGATTCTCACAATGGTGATCATGAGGGGCAGGCTTAGACTTAGGAGCCTTATTACGTATTATTAGGCTGAGGAAAGCCTGCAGGTTCGGCTAAGGAGGCTTTTACTCCATCATCTCGGGACTTTTGTACCGTTCACTCTCCGTATCCGTACCTTGCAGAGACCAGGCCCAAGCTTGATCTTGACCCTGCACCGCGGTCCTGACAAGGATATACCTTCAACATTATTAGGTACCTACCTACCAAGATTGCTCACCAAAGCGAAGGGCATGGGCAAGGGCAATCGCTCTGCCTTGGTCTGCTCATCACCCCAGGCTCTGGTTCCGCTCCGCCGCGTCTATGCGCTAACCTGATGGTTTTGCAAGGATATACTAGAAGTACGGAGTATCGCAGTAGGTATCCGTCCATCAATATGTACGGATATATGATTAATATTCTCCTTTCGACTAATTTATCGTGCAGGGGCTATGTTCAGCCATGGCCGTGGTAGCCTCGCCTCGCCTCGCCCATTTTCCACCATCACATGTATGGATATGCAGATGGCATAAGCGTGCAGGACCTGCTCGACCGCTTCCTGCTTCCTCCTTCCTCCTTCCTGCTTCCCGCTTCTCTCGACCGCTGCGCTCCGCTCAGCGGCGCTCCGCTCAGTCCACGCGCAGACCGGCTTCCTTGAGGAGCGGAAGGATCTTAGTGGCGAAATGATCAAAGTCGATTTTCCAGTCGTAAAAGCCAAGCTGCACGCCGTCGATGCCCACCTTGTGCAGGGCGGCCAGCTGCTCGACCACCTGCTCAGGCGAGCCGATGACCTCGATGTTACCGCCCAGATTGTACCCCTGCTTATGGCGGCCGTCCAGGCGACCCTTCCACGCGTGAGCGTCACTATCATACCCCTTGTGGCCGAATTTGCTGTCCCCCGGCGCCTTCTTCTCCTGGCCGTCCACGATGGCCTGTAGGTAGGCGTCAGTCTCCTCGGGCGTGTCGCGTGAAACGATGACGGGATTGATCAGCGTCTTGACCGTGCGCCCCCTCGCCTTGGCTGCGTTCTTGATCGTGGCGATATGGTCCGGCAGCGTGGCGAGGGCACTCTCGATGGCTGCGCCGCCAGGCGAGGTGATGAAGACCAGGTCGGAGTAGCGGGTGGCGAAGTCGATCCCGGCCGGAGACCCCGTGGCGTTCACCAGCACAGGCCGACCGTAGAGAGGTTTGGGCGTGATCCACGCATTCTCCAGCTTCCAGGGAGACACGCGACCCTCGTACGTGAGGTTCTCCGTCTCCCCCCACAGGCTGTTCACCACGTCGAAGAGCTCGCCGGCCATCTCGTACCGCTTGTCGTGCTCAATGCGATTCCACCCGAACATCTGGTGCTCGATCGCCCGATGGCCCGTGACGATGTTGATGCCCCAGCGGCCCTTGGAGATGTGATCTAGCGTCGCGCCGTACTTGGCAATGTGTAAGGGGTGCAGCGGACCGTACAGGACGTGAATGGTCGAGATCAGCAGAATGTTCTTCGTCACGGCCGCCATGGCGCCGAGGGCGATGAAGGCATCCAGCGAAGCCTCGCCGTCGTAGCCGCCTTTAGGCAGCCATTGAGTGCGGCTGAAGGCGATGTCAAACCCCAGCGCATCGGCCTTCTTGACAATGTCTACATTATAGTCAAACTTCCAGCTGTTGCTGGTGGGATAGTTGGAGATTTTCCGGTCCTGCAAGTCCAGGAACACTCCCAGCAGCAACGGCTGACGCGCCGACCGGCTCAGCGGGCTGTCCTCAAAGTCGAGTGGTGTCTTGAGGGTCGGGCCGCCCTCTCTTACCGACACAGCAGCCATGGTTATGATTATGACCGCAAAAGAAAGCTGGGGTGGCCGGCCCGACCGACGTACCTTGGCCGTTTTATCTCCTTTCCGACGCTGTTGTCTCGATCATCCAAATTCTCCTGCTTATGGCGCCTTCGGACCAGAGTCCGAAGTGTGTCGGCTCCAGATATGCACACAGTCGCTACTGAGATGCTGTGATTGGAGCTAGAGTAGATGGCGTGCGATGAGGTGCCCATGTCGCCTGTATGATAGTGAGATGGCCAAAGAAAACAGTACAGCGTGAGTGGGACCTGGACATCGTTAACGCGACGTCTCCCAGACTGAGCGGAAGGAACGGCATGAAGCATGCATGCTATAGTGTGCATACTACGAGTACACATCGCAAGCAACACGGCATGCGTAGCCCAAGGCTGAGTTAGTAATCAATCGAACCTCCACGAATCGAACCTCCAACGGATCGAACCTCCAACGGAATCATGCGGCCACCAAAGAGACAAGAGGCCGATTCATACATATGCCTACGCGCGGGAATTGATCACGATCACAGAGCACAGAGCACATCGGGTTTATCATCAGTTGCGAAGGACAAGCTTAGATCGATCCCGTCGCAAGAGATACCCTTCAAGAGAGGAATTAAGTTTCATCCAGCCTTGCTCCAACCAAGCTTGCTGGCCCTGATGATTTCTCTCCACATACCCTCGTCCTCGTCACCCCTGTCCCCTACTGTCTTTTGACTCTTGTGTTTCCGACAACTCACAATTGTTTTGCCACGCCCTGCTATGCCTTCCACTTTGTTCCATTGTGATATGCATCTGATCAAGCCTTCCGCCTCAGGGCTTTCCTCCTACACCATTGTTAGTCCTGGTCACCGCCAACGGGATGCGGATGCGGATGCAATATTCAACTTACTGGTCTCTCCTGTCCCACCACCACAATGCGAATGTGGTTACGGCGAATAGAAGGATATTCACCTGGGAGAAGATGTATCCTTTGTGATATTCTGGGGCCTTTGTCGTAGGCCATACCAGGATCGGTATCCTAGGAGAGTCAGCATTGCCTCTATTAGACACAAGGAGCCCACATACCATGCATTGAAAGCGCATGAGATGGCCAACATTGACGCAATCACAAATGCTCGTTCTTCCGCGTCTTCGCGGCATATCTCATTGGCCCAAGAAAAAACCAGCGGGGACACGGCGACTTGAGCGTATCCTGTGCTCACTGCAGCCCATTTATATGCCTTTGGAGAGTCCCATATGACAAAGGCAAACTGAATCGCGAATTGGAACAAGCATTGTCCGACAATGATTGGCATGCGCGTCTGCAATGCATCTGACAGGAAGGAATAGAACCACACAAAGAAGATCCCGACTCCAGGATTGATCGTAGATAGCAAGTTCACTCGGTAGGTGCTGTATTCCTTCAAGCTCTTGATCCAGAGAGTGTATGCCCCATTCGTGGATGCCGAACTGCTGAATTGCCAAGGAAGCTGGAAGAAGACCAAGGCCCAGAAATGCCATCGGCCAAAGAACCGTTGGATGGTCTTCCAGCCACTAAATCCGGTGGGCGGCTTGCCTCCAATCCGAGCCATCCGCAACCGGGCCAATTTCTTTTCTTCCTCAGAGAGGAACCAGGACTTGGTCTTGTCTGGTGTGCTGGGGAAAAAGATGAACCCAAAGATGGCCACGGGGAACGTGGAAATGGCACACACAATGAAAAGCCATCTCCATCCGGGCAGGCCATTCACCCCGTCGAGATGTCGGATCACCCCGCTTGCCATGAAACCGGTGCTCATCATACCCAGTCCAGTGGATATGTAAAAGATGCCAGCACGTCGCCCCAATTCATCGGACCGATACCATGACCCCAGCACGTAATGAATCGAAGTGAAGAAGGTGCTCTCAAACGCTCCCACCAGGAATCGATAGGCCGCCAACTCGGCGAACGAGTTGGCTCGGTATTGTAGCAGAGTAAAGACCCCCCACATGAAGTCGCACGCCGGGATGACAAAACGGTATTTCGCAGCCAGTAGAGTGAGCGGGATCATGAAGACCGTGTAGGCGACATTGTAGATGGTTTGTAGCTGGACCAACTGGTTGCCATAGAAGCCCAGGTCCTCCTTCATCCCGCTCACGTAGGCATTCGTCAAGTTGCCATTGTCAATATACTTTGTCCAGAATCCGAGAAAGGCGTAGGAGAGGATCAGGAGGTCCATCTTGAGCAGGAGCTTTCGTTCGGCAGGAGTGTCTGAATCTGCATACCACTGGTACCATTGTCGCTTCACCCGGCTTCGGCCAGCCAAATAGTCGGCACGGCCATGGTGCTCTTGGTCAGACTCTTCGACTTCGGCTGCAAGCGTATATGGTGTTTCGTCCTTAGAGGACGCTTTCACAGCGACCGCCACGGGCTCGCTTCCAACAATGGACATGTTTCGGAGTCTGCAGCAGAGGTGCAGGGAGCACTCTCGGTTCCATCCCTACGGTACCAAGACCACTTATAAGGCATCTGAGGAAGCATGGCATCACTTGTTAGGGCATTGATGCAATATACCTGTCGCATGGCGCACGAGATGGTGCTCTCTGAATTCCCCACGATTGGCTCCGCAGATCGTTATCCAGAGCTAAGTTTTCATGGAGTTCTGGACTGCGCCGCTTAACAGTAGTCGCCTACCAAATCGGGGTATTCGAAGGCTTAGGGGCCGACACGACGGCTTGCTAGTCAACTGGTTGTTTCCCCCGAACTGCTTGACAACCATGAAGACGCGAGGGCCGCAGGAAGCACACCATATTCAGATGGCGGTCTAAACAGCCAACGTGAAGACAACCAGAACGTCTCACTGGTAGCATAGTATTCGTGACAAGCCGGAGATGCCAAAGCTGGGCTCTCTTGATCGCTGACAGACTGGCTGATGCTGACCAACACGTGTGAGGCGAGAGAGTGACAAGAGATGTAAGAAGAGTTCCGGTTTCGGTGGCTGTACGGAGTCCGGGGTACTCCTAGTGGATGCATATCACGTGGTCACCACCGCGGTACCTCACGTGGCCTGCGAAACCGTTCGAATATCGAACACCGAATATCGAATATCTGTACCGTGTATCCGTACACCCATCACAGGTGTTCAATGAGAAATGGGACTTTAGTACAAGGTCACAGACCATGTCCTTCAACTTCAAAGCCGCAGGGCCCAAGACTCGCCCGGACCCTGCAAAGCCTCCGGCCGGTGCGACGCACCCGTCGCCTACGGACGCTACGCCTCTTCCACCAGCATGGTCGGCGTCACGGCGGTCCTCGAGTTCCTCGACAGCCTCGTTCCATTCTGCGCGGTTTCCGGCCGACGAAGAGAGCCGCATGGTCTCGTCCTCCCACGAGATCAAATCACAGGCCAACCTGCAATTTGCGAAGCACGACTACTCCTCAGCGATCGGCACCTATGACCGGGCACTGGCAGAACTGCCTAACTATCTGGACTACGAGATGGCCGTGTTGCATAGTAACATAGCGGCATGTCATTTGAAGCTGGAGCAATGGAAAGAGGCCGTCGAAAGCTGTGAGAAAGGGCTGGAGGGTCTGGAGAGGGAACTGCCCACGAAACCCAAGGCGAAATCCAAAGCAAAGAAAGATGCTGGTGCAAAGACACGGAAGGGACCAGAAAACAGACCGAGGTTGAATTCTGATAGTGACACTGAGTCTGAATCGGCGTCCTCGCCCCGCATACCAGACACCACTCCGCAAAATCAAGACGATGCTGTGGTCGAACTCCCTTCTGACGCGGACGAAACTGCCACTCTCGCGGCCCTGGAATCTTTACAACTTTCCGATGCCCGCAAGGCAGACATCCACCGAATCCGCACCAAACTCCTCCTCCGTCGTGCTCGCGCCCGATCTTCTGTTGAACCACAAAACTGGTCCAATTTGTCCGCTGCGCTGGAAGACTACAAGACGCTATCGGCGCCCGAATACTTCACCGGTCTCCCGTTGGCGGACCAGAAAACGGTACGGCAAGCGCTTGTGACACTACCACCGCGCGTGAACAAGGCCAAGGAGCAGGAAGTCGGCGATATGATGGGCAAGTTGAAGGAACTGGGGAATGGCCTGTTGAAGCCGTTCGGACTGAGCACGGATAACTTCAATGTCGTGCAGGGCGAGGGAGGCGGGTACAGTCTCAGTTTCGACGGCGCCGCCGGAAAAAAGTAATGCTCATGCTGGATGTTTGGAAGAACCCGATCTATCAACGGCTCGGTCCAAGATGGAGTCAGCAGGGCCTTGAATGAGAGTGAGAGCGGCGGAAGCATATCCTCGGACGTATCGTATCATATCTCATGTGAAAATGAGGTGTCGAAGGTTTCTTACATGCATGGCACTGGATCTGCGGATCATTGACGACTTAAATCTTACGACTGAAGACTTGTTTCTCTTTCAATCCATGGATCTGCAATACGTACCTGTAAGCCTGCCCTAAACTAACCAATAGGTACCTGCAAGCCTGCCCTGAACTAACCCATATTCAATATTGGGGGTTGCAATATTCTGCAACCCTGTTCCGGCTTAGCGTGAGCAGCCTCGTCCATCCTCCACCGCTCCCAGATGCGAGTACCTAGGTACTGGTACCAGGTACCTGCCTACCTACTTTATGCATCGTATCAGTGCCCTAAGGGTGTTGTAGATGTGTGAAGATACAATGCGAAGATACATTTCATAGTCTAGGTAGTGGCTAGGTATTGATCCGATCCTCTGACCAATAGCTACTGAATAGGGGCCTTGTGGAGTATAGAGTATGGAGTATGAAGTATGGAGTATGAGCATAGAGTATCCAGTATGGAGTATGGAGTATGGAGCACAGGTCCAGAATCCCTCGCATCAAGTCCAAGTCCAAGTCCAAGCCCTAATCCTAATTCAGGAGGATTTGATTTCCATGGCTTTTGTCACGCTGTCGTTGTTACCGGGGTCGCCTTTTGGGGCTGTCCTCGTCGTGCTTGTTTGTAGTGAGGGCGGGGTGAGGGTGAGGGTGAGGACTAGTATACAAGTGCTGATATTACGATGGTTGGTGAATGAGATCCCGTAGTCTGTAAAGAGGAGAGGGAGGTCAACATACCATGGCGTGGCATGCCCTGCTTTTCATCGATGAGCTTGAATGGTCTGCCAACACCAACACCAACACCAACACCAACACCAACACCGACACCGACACCGACACCGACACCGAGTCCGAGTCCGGGTCCCGAGTCGAGGCAGGCGATACAGGCACAGAGCATGATGTAGCATAGCATAGCATAGCATAGACGATCTGAAATCATCTCATCTCATCTCAACTATGGGATAGGGTGTGGTGTGGTGTGGTGTGATCTACGTACGCCTGTCATTGAGCGAAGAGCGAACATGAACATAAGCAGTGTCACGCCCACCCCTCTTGACGGACCTTCATACTTACCTTCACCTTCACCTTGGTCTTGGTCTTGGTTTTGACCTTGACCTTGACCTTGACCTTGACCTTGACCTTGACCTTGACCTTGACCTTGACCTTGACCTTGACCTTGACCTTGACCTTCTCTACGTGCATAGTTGACAGGAATCTTGATCACAGACCTGCCTAGCCTCATAACTTAAGTAACTAGGCAATAGCGACGTTCGCTGGCTTGTCGTGTCCATAGACATGATATCCAATCCATACTTTCTGAAGCACAAGCAGCATGGTGAAGTGGACAAAGATATCAATGTGACTGGGCTACTGCCGACTATACCATACTCGGTATCGTACGATCTGAGTTGGCTACCATATACTTGGCTACGAGTATGACCGTCGAGAAGCAGAAGAAGCAATGGAAGAGGAGGAACAAGCAAGGAGGGTTTGTCTTGTTTTCATTGTGAGGGTCCTGCCCTGGCACTGTGGTGCTTCTAGCTCAGCTCTCTGTAGAGCACAGTGCCTCAATTCCTCCAGAAAACCACCAAGCTCCTGTCCATGTGTGTCTCGTACCCAAAGCCCATTGCCGATGCAAATGCAAGAGCAAAAAACCGCCGCCAATTCCCAGGGGTATCACTAATCATAACATCATGTCTCATGTCGTTAGCCGTAGCTTGCATGTGCGGGTCTTTCAGAGCCTCATGGCTCTTGTGCTGTGTGTCGAATGTGAGAAAAAAAGAAGTTGCAAAATGTCTTTGGCCACCAAGCTGCTCAAGGGTTGGAGTTGGTCTGGGGGTTGGTCTGGTAATCGCCCTCAGATTGGGTGGAGCCACTGGAGTTTGTACGGCCTTGAGGCATGCTGGAGGGGGCTGTGTCATAGTAACCCTGTTGCGGAAAGTCATCGTGGAACTCAGGATCTTCGTCTGGCATATTCGGGTCGACCGGCAGATCCCGCTGAAAGTTGACGTTCGGATCTAACAAGCTGTCGGGAGCCCATGCTAGCAACTGGTGGGGAAAGAGTTGTGCTTGAGGTAGTGATCCTGTGGGTTCGGCTGCAGGAGACCCGATCGACAGACGTGCGTGGCCTACAGCACCAAGATTGACCCTGCCGTACGGGTTCCACTGATGAGGCATTGTTGGCATTGACCCGGGGTACGGAAAGTTGGGTGGCTGACTGTGAGGAGCGCCATGATTTAAGGCTTGGGGGTAGTAGTGTTGTGGTGCAGAGGGACCTGTGGGTATGAATGCCGTCGTGTGGCTCCCCTGCATTGACTGGAATCGCCCCATGTTGGGGTCCTGCATACTCGTGCTCCTGCTTCCTGCTCTAGGGGCAGGTGAGAGCTGCATCTGTGGTGTTTGTGGTTGCTGCATGCCCAACGGGCGTCGCTGGGTAGCCATTGGCTGTGGGGTGGCAGGAGGTGCCAGTTGCTGAGTGGTCTGAGAAGCCAGGTTGTTGTCTACCTGCGCCCCTGTGGTCTGCTCTCTCTTGGAGCGTTTGGCACTCTTCTCATCCTCCTTCTCTGCCTGTCTTCCTCTCTTCAGAGACTCGGCCTTCTTCTGGTTCAGGAGTCGGTTGGATGCAACTCGTTTCGAGCTGCGGAGGGGGTCATCGACCAGCTTGACGCGGAATGGGACGTCAAAAAGGTGCTTGCAGATGGACTTTGATGTTGCCATGGCCTGGGCCAGGTGGTCGAATCGTTCCGCGAATGTCCAGTGCTCGTTCTTGCCTCTCGCCTTTCCTGGCTCCCATGCCTCGACCAAATTCTCGGTCGTCCCTGCCCGCCGAATGCAGTCTTCCAACAGCTCCCAACACATCACCTCCACAAGATGGTTGTTGTGGTCCTCCTTGATGAACTTTTCCTTCATCTTTGCTCCCTCCTCACTGTTCTGAGGCACTGACTTGAACGCCTTGAACAGGACTCGGACGTGGGCGCGCTTCTGCGCCGGTGTCCGAGGAATCGTCCCATCCTGCTGCCCCGTTGTGGGCAACAGGACCTCACGGTACTTGCGTGCCGTGAGCTCATCTCCGAAGATTGTTGCCGAGTCAATTGCTTGACCCGACATCAACTCCGTCGACGAGGGGAGATCCTCGGCCTCCAAGTCGACAAAGCCAGCAACGCCCTGCTGGTCGGCAGCGATGGTTTGGGCCTGGCCAAAGACCCGGGCGGCATCGAGGCGAGCCTGTTGCTCCCTCAGGAGCTCTGGGCAGCTCGCTGAGTCGTGCTGGCTGGCCATTGCTGCTGCTGTGGGCGTTAATGAAGTTGATGGGGGAAGAGAAGTTGTTACTAACTTGACAACTTTTAAAGTGACGAAGCGAGATCGGAGCGCAGGTGAAGGAGGTAACCTAAATACACTCGAACCCGCCAAGCGTGAATGTGCGGTATGAGGCAGTGAATAGGGCATGTGAAGTGACGGGTCCGGCAGAAACCGTCACACTGCTTCACTAACATGTGAGTGCGTCACAATGAGGCAGTCGACAAAGATGGAAGACCGCACATGCTCGCTCCATTGTTGGTCCTGTGGGTTTGCAGTGACAGTACCCTGAATCAATCAATGGCACCCGGAGGTATCCATAGCAGAGATATACTCGAGCCTCGTTGATTGACATTGGACACAGAGGGGAGTCAGTCCCATGTGGTGTCATCGAGGTATGACCATGTCTTGCAGTCTACTGTGACTCTTTGTCTGGTAGGTCGTGCTTGACAATGTGCTAGTCATTGCTAGAAGAGGTGCTTGTCCTTGTATCAAGTTCACTCTTTTAGGTGAAGGATGAACATTGTGAGATACATGCTGATGCGCCGCGAGATGTTGATGCCAGGGATATTTGACCGGTGGTCTGTACAATAGCAGGGTGGCTTGTCTGCTTGCCGATGACATCTTGGTCTTGGGAAGCAGTGTTAGTAAGTGATAGCAAGGCAAGGATCTTTACTTACTGTTCTCGATTTTGAACAGATGTTTCAAGCACTTCCTCTGATATTGGTTCGAGAGTTCGAGGTTTGGGTTCGCAATGTCAACGACAGAAGAATAAGAGATGACGGGGGCTGGAGCAAGGCCTCGAAGCTCCCAGAGCCTCGAGGCCTTGATGGAAGCTTCACTGAGTGTCTGACAGTGGACTGCTGATGGATTGCTGTCGTGGATGGGATGATGTCTTGAGGTGTGTGGGAGTGACAAAGGGAAAAGAGATTTCAAAATCAAACGTGGGCCAAGAGTCGGAGATTTCACAAAAGCTCGGCTGACGGGGTCGACGACTAAGCAGGAATCGGGGAAGAAGGCACTGCCGCTCGACCTGGTTGGTCGCTCTTTCCTGGCAGAGCAGGAAACACGGGGAACACCTGCGTCCTCAGAACGATCAACGCACATATCCTGGGTCTGCGCTTTTGTCATACTCCAGCAAACAGAGTATGTTATCTTGAACAGCAATCAACGGCGACAGAGAGGAACAGACGACAGACGCAGGAAATGGCAACAAAAGGAAATGGCAGCGGTTCAAAGCATTGAGCATTTCTGTCCAGATCTCTGAGTATCCAAACAGCTGAAATGAAACCACAGATCCTAATACCAGACGGCTCCCATCATGGTGAAGACATTCAACAGATTTAAAGACAGGAAGGGGAGTTAAAGCAGGAAGCAGATTTGCTTGACTGCATTCCAAACCGACTTGACAACACCTGGGCTACGGCCATTCGAGCTCCAACTCCAGCTTCACACCAAACCAACCGTAATTTCCAGCTTCGAAAGGGGCGAAGATGATGAAGAAGAGGAAGACAAGGAAGATGAACACCAGCTCTTTGATATGTCTTGCTATGAAAAAGGAGAGGACGTTGAAGTGAAGCCAATCACCGAGGACAACGCTAACCCCAACAAAGGATGGCGCTGTCCCCCTTTCCCCATTCCCGGTCCCACAGTTGCGGTATACGGATACAACTGCTAGACAGTAGTATACGGAGTACGTACAATTGTGCAGAGAGCTGAGTTACATGACTACCCACACACTTGTTGCAGAGTGATCTGGACGAAAGGCCTGCGAGGTCAAACATGAGCTAAGATGGCAATGGGGAAATCTCCGCAAATGTCAGTATTCAAAGACAAGGCGCTTCCATGCAAAGCGTGTGCAGATGCAAAGCTCAGGATGTTTATAATCTATCGCTGATATTTGACAATAAGATCAGGAGGCTCGGTAATCGTAGCCCCAGTGCTACAAGCGCCCTGTGAAGTCGACGCTGCACACTCAAGTACGGACTTTCACAGTTCCCAGATCTTCAGGCTGTTGTCATGGGTCACCACAGTAGCCTGCTCCTCATCAAAATCACGCTCGAAATGACGCTGACCAGACGATGTGGCAAGAACACCGCCGCCGTGATGAACGGCAGTGCCAGAAACTACGTCTTCGGAGCAAGTCAGCCAGACATCAACTCAAGAAGTGATAGGTTTCTTACCGTCGTGTGCTCTGAAGTCAAAACTTGGAAGAACCGGGCCTTCGGCATGCTGGGCATCCTTCCACATTCTGAAGCTTCCATCAAGTCCACCAGCCCAAATCTCGGGGGAGCCCAGAGTGTCCGAGGAGACCAGATCAACACCTAGTCTCTGGTTCGTTTGCGCCTTTCGTCCTTCGAGCCACGCCAATAGTTGTCCTGTCTGGCGAATGTCGTAAAGAATTACGCCGTCGCTTTTCCTCTCCGCGATATACAGATACCTACCACAGGGACTCCACAACACTTGCGTTATTCCGCTGCCCCCAATGTTGGCGTCGGCGTCGGTACCCTTCACAGAGAAGACGCCAATGCAATCGCCTTGCCCTCCTGCATCGTATAGGCCAATGTGTCGGTTATACGTTCCAGCAGCTAGGATACCTGTCGAGGCATCCACTGCCAGTGCAGAGACGATCCCTCGCATGTTCATGGCAGCATTGTAGTCAGAATCTCTTCCTCGCTTTGGACCAGTTGGAAGCGACGATATAGGCTCGTTCCCAGGTCGCGAAACATCAATGACAGAAATCAGAGAATCCGAGCCAGCAATGAAACGGTCACCTTGAGGACTGAAGATCAGCGAATGCGGGCTGATGAAGGCTTCGGTCATGGGATTGATCAATGAATAGGTGGCGCCCAGCTGACCAGTCAGGGCCGAATTCAGTTGTATCGGATGATCTCGTTTCGTAGACAATACCAATGTCGTAGAAGGGTCCTCGAGATTGAAGAACGGATACGCGACCACGGCGTTTATAGGCTCACTGGACTGGATTGTACAATATGGAGTGAGAACATATGGCTCTGGGGTCTTTTCCAACAGGTCTGGAGGACTGAATGGGGTCAGCACAGTCCGGCCAAGCAGGGGCACGCCTTCTTACACAATGAACGTCCGAATTGAATTATCAGCTGGGCTGACGATCAAACTTGTCCCATCTGCGCTCCTAAGATATATCAGTAAACTATGCTGAAGCCTGTGGACACAGTCGCTTACCATTGTATGCTTCTGAAAAAGGTATCCCCTGATTCGATGTGGCTGTCTTCTCCATCATTCGGCTGACTGTTTTCTCTAGCCGTAGGTGTTCTGGCAACGCATATTGGATCGAACATACTGTTTGAGCTGGATCACATTCTGGCCATTAAATCGGACATCTCTGTTTTTAATGTCGAGTAGGTAACCGTGTTGCCCAAGGCAGAGCACGATCTGCAACTTAGACGAGCAGACGTATAACAGAAACCTTGCCCATGTGTGATCCCTGCAAACAGCCTCTCGACGAGAAGTATGTCGCCAGGATCAATCGAAGAATAAAGAAGAGCTACAAAATCCATACCCGCACCCCGAGCACGGTAACTGCGGGAAAGCGCCCAGTTACTCGACCGTAGGCGTGGTACCTGTACGGTGGAGCATTTGAGAGTAAATGCAATTTCCGTGAAGCGCGTCGCAAGTCGCAACGCTATGAGCATTTCCTCCCTCGCTCCATCATTGAACTCTTGACTGCTCTATACCTCTTCTATCTGTATTGCGTAGAGCAAAGTAGACAAGATGTCTTTCTTCGGGACTTCTACCAGCAAGCCGACGCTCAATCTGGGGCTCAGCACTACAACACCTGCAAACGCAGGATCTTCCTTGTTGTGAGTGCCTCCAATGGATTCCAAGAGACAGCCGTCCGATCAGGATATGCTGCACTCTTATGACACCATATGGGTGTAGTCCTCAACTCACCAGCTAACTGAAACTCCATTATCTAGCGGCCAGACCACAAACCAGCCGGCGGCATCTACCTCCACAAACACACCAGCGGGAACATCTTCACAACCGCAGATAGACATCACCCATTTACGATCTACCACAAAGTTCGACCAACTCACACCCGACCTGCAGAAAGAGATTGAGAATGTCGATACAATGATCTTGAACCAGATCAAGCTTGCCTCAGAGGTATCCGACCTCCTACCCACTGTGACCTCCGCCGGGGGGACACTACCGAATAGCGTGGAGTTTGTCAGCCAGAAACTCGAAGAGGTCGAAGTAGGACTTGGCAATGACGCCGAGGCCATTGTCGCAGTCAGAGACGGAGACTTGAAGAAGGGGGAGTTGGAGGCGAAATGTGTCTTCCGCGCCATTGACCGATTGAAGATGCCGAGACAATATCAAGTAATAAGCCACACACAACCCGAGAACCTGGCCGGCAGCGGGATCTATGGCGGAGCTGGACTCAGCGGATGGTGGAACAATCCCCAGAGCTTAAAAGGAAGCGTTCGTGCAACCAGCGCACAAGGCCATACCATTCAACTACCGGGAGAAGATACCGAAGAAGTCCAAGGCCCGAAGAGCTTGACTGAACTGTTCAATACACGGGCCAGCGAGATGGAAGAAACCATTGAAGGCAACCGACAACTCTTGGGCGAGATTGAAGACTTTGTCCAGGGACTCGAGGGCAAGGTCATTGTCAAAGAGCGGGAATTGAACGAACGTCTCAGTTACGGTGACCGCAGTGCAAGTGGCATGAGTGAAAAGGACCATCAGATCCAACTACTTCGATATGTCTTTGGTGAAGTCCAGAGAAGTCTCTATGATGTCGCCGACAAAGTGGGCGCTACCAGAGACGAGTTTGCGCAATTGACATTTGGAAGATGAGCTACAAAACGTTCCAGACAACAACGAAGATTCAGATCATGCCGACCAGAGTCCTCTGCACGCATGTTACTTCTCTCAGCCGCTTCCATTCAATGGAGACTAAGATCTAGTCTTCAATACCACATGCCCGATGAAGATCAGGCAGTGGGTTGGCCGCAGACTTCACCACCACCCCACCGACCAGGTCTGCGTGACATGATGACCACGCGGTTCTTTCACTGAAACTCGACAGCGACATCGGAATGTCTAGCATTGTCTAACGCAGACGCAGGCAGCCATGTTTCGCTTTCCGAGGATCAGCCACAGACTGCACCTGGCCTGCTCGGGATCCCCGGAATGTGAGGCAAGATCTGCGACGGACAGTCTCTCCAGCCTGCTAGGACTGACACAACCCGAGGGAAACATAGCAAGGCACACCTGGGGAAGGAAACTCTGCCGGTACCCAACTGGCGATGTTGTGACAGTATTCTCGCAAACCCATCTACCTCTACGGCTTAGACTTGATCTTGTAAACCAAGCCGAGCATCCAGCTATCCAAAGTTTCTACACACCAGCCAAGTTGGAGTTTCATGGCCAGGAGTGTGCAATGACAGGTTTCAAGCACGAAATGACATAGCATGACGGAAATGGAATGGCACGAAATAAAGCTCGACGAAAAGGCATTGGCACTTTGGTCATTGATTTATTGAGACTTTTTTTGCAATGCAGCCTACACTCGTAGCCATGCACAGCCTGGCTGATATGGTGGATGGAGCACAAAAGCCCCATCACTGCCAATGCCACATGCAAGCGTGCAAGAATGCTCTCTGCACTGATTTCAATCTTGCACTTTTGACGTCCTCAGTCGTGGGTCGCCGTGACCGTTACTGTATCGAGCCATCCCAGTCCAGCCCAGCCCAGCCCAGCTCCATGCGTTGTGAGTTCTTGTTTTGGTTTCCTTCGAGGCATTCTTCCTGTGAGATTCAACCGCCCGTCCGGCCTTTGCGTACTCCTCTTCACGCAGCACCCTTCTTCGCCAGGATCTCAGCCTCTTCGTCCTGGATCTCCTTGTCGATCTGGGCGCCTCGCGATGGCTTATTGCCATGCTGTCTCGCCGGGAGAGTCGGGTCGATCTCACTTGCACTCTTTTCTCCCTGCTCGGACGCCGTCTCGTTCTGTGGTCCCGCCGCGGCTAGGCGGTTGGCGATGCTGCGTTGGTCCTCTGCGCGAAAGCCACGAGTTAGTTAAAACGTAACATATAACTCAGAGCTGAGATCAACTGCAACCCGAAGCATAACAACCCAGATATGGTGTCGGGTTGACAACGGTCCACACAATGGCGGCAGGAGGAAACGGGAAGGGAGAGAGAGATATGGTCAACAGAAGGGGTGAAAAGCTGGAAAGAAAAACAAGATCAAGATCACATACTGGAATCATTCGCCTGGTGGGCATGTTTCTGACCCTCATGATACGGCTCGGCCTGGTTCTGGTTCTTCTGCGAGTCGGGAGGCACGCGCTGGTCGCCGGCTTCGTAGACCTGGGCGTTTCCCACGTTGGACTGTGACATGGTTTCGTTTTCGTTGCACGGGTACAAATTTGAGGGTTTGGGGTTAGAACTTCGGATTCGAGTTGGAATCGGAACGGATTGGAAAGTAGTTCGGATCCGAGTTGGGAGTTGGGATTGGATTGGAATAGAGTAGATTGGGAGAGGGAGAGCAAGATCAAAGAACTTAAAAGTACCCAGGCAGAAGACAGACACGGACACACATTGATATTAAATACGCAGGCCAGCTTGTCCTTTGCCGTCAACAGTGCTGAGAAAATCGTCACTGTCACTCGTGTAATGCAATGCGCATGACATCACCAGCCCCGGCCGTCGAAAGATGAAGTCATCGTGGATGGGAATGGAAATTTACATATAAGGTAGGTACCCACTGTACGGATACTCCGTAGGTACCTACCATAGCGTGCAATTGTAGGCATATATAACCGTATCTATACCGTATCAACACGATTACCTATTCTAACACCGTTACAGCCTATGTATCGGATTAAGACGGTACGTTATATTTAACGATATATAGATAAATTGCCGTACTAATATAGTATAGATAAAAATACGTGTGAACGAAAAAAAAACGGTGTTACTATAGACACGGTGTTAAACCGGTAACGGTATTTATATAAAAACGGTATTTAGACGGTTTTTATAGTATTTTTTTAGAAAAAAAGAAATCTAGGATCCTTTAGGAATCGAACTCTAGACTTTTAAATTTTTATTAAGTAAGTAAAATATTACTAATATTCTTACTAAAGCTAAAGTTTACTATTTATACTATATAAACTATATTTATATAATATATTACTAACTAATCTAATTTTAGAAGTAAAATTCGAGACTAAAATATATAAAGCCTCTTTATTTAGCTAAAATACCGTTTTTTCTAAAAATTACCGAATCCTTGTAAACACCGTTACTATTCTAATACCGTACTAATACGGTCGTTATCTATGGACCGTTTTTCTATTAACACGTGATATCTCCTGTACGTATTAACGATATATACCGTATATATACGGTATATATAGTAGTTACCGTATAGAGACGGTTCTGAGATCCTATGTTTGCACGCTAGACCCGAAGGACGTTAAACGAGACTAAATAAATAAATAAATGTTTGCACGCTAAGGTAGGTAGTAATAGTATTAACTTACTCGTACTCCTATCCATACCTAGGTAACTTTGTATGTGTGTAGGGAGGGAGGTGACATTCGTCCCTGACTGACTCCACGCATAGACATAATTGGTGGATACAGTAACTCCCTCCGTGTGTATCGCCATAGAAGCTCGACAGATAGACAGAGACGGGTACCTAATCTTATGATGTGCCACAATGTACCGTACTCTAATCCTGTATCCATATCCGCTACACGACTAGGATATCTACCTACCTTTTCAGTGACCACTCAAGGCATCCCTGGTGCTGGCTCGACTCTTTACTTAGATGGATGATATGCACTAGGAGAAGAGATAGGAAAAGAGAAAATCCAGTCCTGAGGCCATCTCAGTCGGTGTCGTTGTTTTCATGTCCAGCCCATCGTGGACTTCCACTCGAAAGGAGCCAAATATGCAGCGTACGTATATATGCTTGTCCAAGGTGATATTGGTCTCGTCCAGCATGCCTCCAGTAATTGTCAACATCCTTGCTGTATAACCCGTCATCGTCAACTTCCACGTCGTTCTATCCTCTCCAACTCCCTCTTTACCAACTTGACACACTCGTCCATGACGTCGCCACCTACCCTCCAGCTCCGGAGCACCACCCCGCGCTGGCGCATGATTTCTTCGGATCTGGCCCATCTCCGCTTCCAGATCTCGAGTTTCTTGTCGTATGAGGCTCCCGGGTACCCTGCATCGCCACCAGCCGCAGGATCACCGCCCGATGCACCAGTCGCCCAACGCGCCGCCGCTGCCGGATACGACGACAGCCCTCGTCGAGACGGAAGAGGTGGATTTGGTCGGTTGTCACTGCCGATGCCTGTTTGATCGGCTGATCGTGAAGGTGACGTTGAGCGAATCGCAGGCAGGGCGTTGTATGCCGATGCAATCTGCCGCCGAGCGGATGCGACATAGCCGTCGTCGTCACTACGGGAAACGTGACTCGAGACCGTACTGGTGGTGTTTGTCCGTGAGATGGATGGCAGCAGTGTTGGAGACACATCAGATTGTGATTGACTTTGATTCTGGCGCGCGGAAGAGAATGCTGGACGAGAAGAGGATCGGAGGCTCGTCTCTGATCCTTTGTCTGATCCAGCAGCGCCACCAGACCGACGGGGTTTCGGCGGAGGAGGAGGCTTCTTTTTGGAGGTCTCTTGAGCTTCTGAATCCGAGGCGGATGGCCTGTCCGGGCTAGGATTAGTTATTGATTTAGTCGAGAAATTTCGTAAACTTGATGGCTTATTAGGTTTGTTGGGCGCCGGCGGCTTTTCGTTGTGATCAAGTTGACGCATGTCATCTGAATGCGAGGTCTTTTCATTCGTGGTCTTCGTATCTACCTCCTCCTGGAAGTCGATCAAGTCGACTTCCTCGGCCTTCGTTTCAGGCTCCGCCTTTGGTCTTTCAGGTAGAGCCGGTCTGTTGTCCGGGATATCTCGACCCCGGCGATCTCCATCTTTGGCCGAGTTCACGGAAGATGGAGGCGTGTGCGAAGGTGCTTGATCGAAGAAAGCCTTCTTCGTCGGCGTTGTCACGTCTCTGATGAAGACGCCCAAGATCTGTTTAGGGTGTTCAAGGACGACATCAGTGTAGACCTCGAGGTCGGCTTCACCACTGTCCCCGACTAGGATGAACTTTCTCTCGGGAAAATCATTGATGATCCGCTCCAACGAGCCACGCTTCCTTTCAGCAGCCGGCTCAAATATCCCTTGCAACATTCCAGAGTATTGCTTCAGGTGGAACGATCCGGGCGGCAGTCCGGCAAGCGAGAAGTAACTGCGCAGGAGAGGGTACAGTTGCCATGGAGAATTGGAAACATAATGCAAGTTGACTCCCATACCTGACAGTTTGCCGTACCACTCTTTGACTCCTGCGACGGTGAGATCTCCGAGCTCCCGAGTGAATGTGTTCTTGAAAATCTCTCGGGCACCGCTTGCTATGCCGGAGTGTTTGACAGTATCGTCAATGTCGCTGATCAAACTGACACCCCTGCTGTCTGTAATCGTGACATCCTGAGTCGCGGACAGCTTCTCCGAAGCCAAAACCCTGACCTGGGCAGGGACGAAGTCCAGAGCCGCCCGTAGGTTGAAGTGTCCTGAGTCGTCGGTGGTGACCGATTTGGAAGTTGATTTCTCATCATCGAAAAAGAAGACCGTGATGGGGGTATTGGCTAGAGGCGTAGACATGAACGGTCTTAGCCTGGTCAACAGCATTTCATTTGCTGCCGCCATTTCTTCTCGGGTCATATTTGCTGGCTCATTCCAAGATAGTCGTTTCTGAACGCGACGCTGCCCGGGGTCATCATCCTCGACATCGGTCCCTCGCCTGGACAAAGCCGCTGACGGCACAGGTGAGCTGGACCGACTCCCCGCTCGGCTGTCGTTATCGAAGCTTCTCCTGCTTTGTTGAGTGTAACTCCCTTTAATTGCGGCCTCTGCTTCTATCTGTCCATGACGAGCAATGTGCTCGGCTTCTCTTGCCGCAATTTCATCCTCATACCTCGACGGGTTGTCATCAAGCTCATCCTGACTGGCGGGAGCTTGACTAGATGGACGAGACGCCGGCAGAGAAGGGTTTGGGGGGTAGATTCCGCTCAGCCGGCGGGCCACAGCAATCACCAGTCGATTCCTCCTGGTCAAGGGGCCACGCTGGGGCGAGTATATCCATCCCCGAACGTCGACGTCCACGACCGCATTAGCATCTTCGTACTTCTCCCATTCTCTTTTCCAGTATTCTGCATCTCCGGTACCATGTCGCGTTTCCACAGATTCATGGGTTCCAGGTGGGTATCTGGCCGTGCCATCCGAATTGGTCTTTCTTCTTGCGTGCTTCCGGGCGTAACTTGGGAACAAGACCATTTCCTCGTCTCCGCTCCGAACAATCTCCACGTCAGGAAACTCTCCTGGCATGCCTCCATCTGCCTCACTGGCCTGCAGCCTGTTTTGTATCTGGTCCTGATATGTTTGCCTCAACTCGTTCGCGGCGCGCAATATCCCCCGGAGCTTATCCCGCCGAGATCCTGGCAGCCGTCCGCCAGCCTGGCCATAACTTGTCATCTGATCGATTGATCTTGTGCCTCGCGAGTGTCGACCGCCAGCATGGTGCTTTCCATACAGTGCCTGTAGTATTCGACTCTTCCTCCGCTGTATAAATGGAATCAGACCTTTTCCGGCCTCTCTCCGTCCCCGTTTATTTTGCTGCCTGCGAACTATAGCCTGGTAGATTCGGGACTGCGCGCGTAGTCGGAGTTGAGGGATATACTCGTGTCGAAAACCTAGCAGTCTCTCGCGGGCGCGGCGATGAGTGTTGGGAAATAGGTAGCGGAAAAGAGCAAAGGTGTTGCGATGTTTAGGCACACCACGGAACGGAGAAGCCAGGGTGGAGAGGAGGACGAGAGCCCGAGCCCTGGTGAGTTCAGGCGTACTCAGGCTAGCACTAGTACCGAGTAGAAGAGAGAGAGGGAGTGAGGAATGCGAGGCGAGAAGGAAGGTGTTCTGGTCGTGCGACGTCTCTCGTGACCACAGAGAGAGAGAGAGAGAGACGTTCGTTCCGATGCCGCCACGTCCAGATCGCGTTTTACGTCATGGCCAGCCTTGCCATTAATTTACCGCCGACCAGACCAGACCAGATCTTGATTTACAATATCCATCCAGAATCAATTCCCATGTCTCGGTTTGCCGTGTACAACAAGATTGGACGTTTTGTTTCCCGACACAGTATTTTCATTCATGTGGTTGTGTCTAGGTCTAGGTTTGCGGCGACGGCCTAAGGCTTTGCTGAAGACGCTTATCAAGGCTTCCGGGGGTTGGTTGTCCAGCAGCACGCCCTGCGCCGACAGAAGAATCATCTTGTCGGCAATGATCGCACGCAAATATCGATTACAGGGACTGGGTTCTTATTAGGCCCACTGGGTCTCAAGCATTGTATTCATCCTTTCCGTCATGCGTCTTCCTAGTATCTCTGAGAACATGTCAATCCGTTCTTCTGCCCTCATTTGCACCAGTCTCCTCAAACCCCAACTCTGGGGGGCTTCCGACATAGGTGCATTAGACCGGTGCAGCATACCAAGGACAACCTGGGCTGCCATGGCATTCATGCCAGCCTTTCTCAAGAAGAGTTCCCACAGTGTCTCATCATGAATCAGGCACACAGTCTCTAGGTTGCCAGTGGAGTCTCCTTTCGGAAGCGTTGTTGGAAAGGCATGCCTGGCGATCAACCGCCAGCTCATGCTGCTCAATTCCGAATCATCCGTCTGCGACGGCAGTTGTGACAGTATCCAGACTGGAGTTACACATTGGTCGTTGCGAGTACTAAGGCTCGAACAGAAGCCTGTGAACTGGCGAATTGCGTCGGAGGTTGTTTGCAAGAAGCCCTCGCGGGCGCCTAGAACCGTCACCAAAACAAACAGCTGGTCATAATCTTGTAGCAGCCTGAGGATCTTGACCTGAACCATACCTAAATCAGTAGAGTCGCCTTGCCCGGGCAAGCTTTTCTGGTTCAAGGCCTGCAAGTTAGTGAAGATGAGCCCAGATCTAGGATTCAGAATCATATCAGGACCAATGGAGGGTATCGTTCCGCTATGACCCTGGGGCGAAGTGAGATCTCGATATATCATAGTAAGTTGACCTGAACCCTGCTTCTCCAGGTAATCGAGCAAACGGCGACACGTTTGGAGTAGCGCCATGTCAACCACCACTGTTCTGCACCATTCCAATGCGCTGGGTGGTGCAAGGCCACTGTTTGGCGCCGGGCAAGTAGCAAGAACTGGTGTCGCTGGCACTAGGATCCTGGGTGGCTCTTCTTGGTCATTGCACTCTACAATAAGCCTCGAAACTGAGGCTGTAGCTGGTGCAGATTCAGGATCGTTCTTTTCAAGCTGTGTGGCCTCAATTGGGTCGTCCAAGACTTCGTCCACGCTTAGCTGACATACTCGCTTGACCGTTTTGAATTTGCTGCCTCTCAGATCCAAGAATGTCGCTAGGGCGCTAGAGGCCGAGAACGGATTCAATAAGGTCGATGAGTCGCACTTGGCTGCCAGCAGACTAGCTCTGCCTTCCTGCTTTGTCCCACGCTGTTTCTTTGCAGGGATTGAGAAAGTCGAGCACTCGCCATACCCAGGTCTTTTTTGTGGTAGTTGCGGCGTGGATGGCATGGAAATGGTGGCTGCTAAACCAACATCTTCCTCCATCTCTTCGTCACTGTCCTCGTTCTCGTCTAGTATCCGAAGCCCTGGAGGTTTCCACAGCATCTGCTCACTTCGAATGATACCTTCAGGAGGCTTCGTTAGTTCATGAAGAGTGCCACACGCCTCGATCTTTTCGTCAAGATTGACGCTCATGTAGTGCGGAGGAACTGCTAATGGCTCCAATTCTGTATCATTCTCCATATCGGCTAAGACAGGGGAACTCTGGAGTGCCAGGTGAAGTTGGAGAGCAACAAAATCAGATTGGTAGGAATGGTCAACGGACCTGCCCAGAGTGAAGTCCAGATTCGGAACAGGGATTTTCGTACAGACGTCAGAAAGACTACTTGTCTCGCTCTTCAGTCTGTTTTCCATCTCCTCGTAGGCTTGCTCCGCCATTTTGAGGAACTCAGTGTTGATATCGTCATCCGAATCTTGCTTAAACTCGTCATCATCGCTTTGCACCAACGCTTGTTGAGATGGGCTACTCGTGACGTCTCTGAGACTTAAAGGATTGGTCCTCCTCTTCGAATTTTCCATTCCGATTGACAGTTCAGGCTTCTGTTTAGGTGAGGAGCCTCTTTTTATTGGCGTCGAGAGAGTTGTTACGCCCTGACCGATGTCCTCTTGTGGCGAAGTTGCTCCAGTTGTGATAAGGCATCGCATCGTATCTTTGTTCAATTGAGGTAATTCTCCTGGAGTCTGGATATTTCCGACTTTCACACTCGGCGTGTTTACAATGTCCACGGGGATTGCACTGTGGCTGCTAAGTGTTGACCAGCCCTCCTTTTCCATTCGTTCTTCCAGCTCCAGAAGCCGCTTGTCCAAATCAACATCTTCTTCAATGGGTGAGTCGGCCTCTGTGTCGAAAGGAGATGTGATAGAGTGATCTGGTGAAGGCTCGTCGAGCATTGTTAGTGGACTTGATGAGCGCAGCTGTGGTTTCTGCGATCTGTTAATTCACCAGACCTAGACCTCAGCGTAATACTCACCAGAGGTACTTCTATATTGAGAAGCTCGTTTCTTTCATCCTTGCTAAGGGTGCCATTCCGGGCTTCCGCAAGACACATCAAAGCTTCCCGCGTGGCGTGCACTTTCTCAAGGTCGAGTGTTTTCTTCACATCTTTCAAGCTGCCAGCTGTCTGTATGTCGTTCCATTCATCCTCATAGGGCTCGACACATGTAGTATTCAACTGTATGATGTCTCCTAAGTGACTTTGCAAATCTAAGCGGCTCGCTGCATTTTGACTGAACCCTGCAACATCCAAATCATGATCTCCAGCAAGAAGAGGTTGTTCCACTTTCAGCCTTCTCCATCGGTTGGGGTTAGGAAGGACCTCGGTCCAATGGATAGTCGGGCGGCAATCTGTGATGCTCTCGGCTAGCAGAATGGTTTCTTGTCGATTCAGTTGTAGCTTGGGATCTTTGAGAGCGTTGGCGAAGACAGTAAAATCTGGTTCGGGCAAAGAAGAATCCAACTCCTTCGAACAAGAAGCGGTGGGACTGGGGACATGGTGTAGGTGTTCCAGAAGGGTATCTGAAGTGTGATCAGTGGCAAGGCCGTGGAAGCGAGCATATTCCAGAACAGATGGAACCGACATGCTGGGGACAATGCTTCAGGCAGCAGAAGCGGACGCACCATCAAAGCAGGGGACAATGAAAGGAGAAGCTGGACTGTGCACCCAAGTGAGCGGCCTCTAGGCTCGGTTGAGGCGCCAAGGTGGAAGTTGGAAAAGTAACACCATCCATGCCACGCAGACGAGGCTACAGAACGCAGCATACTCTTTACCTACAGTAATGGACTTCCGTCACACAACAAAAATCAAACACCTACGACTCCGCTTCCTCCATAGTGGTCCTCTGCCCTTCGAAGACTTCTCAAGCAAATTCATGATGTTCATACATTCCAGACTAGTCTCCATCCCTTCGTCAATCAGTCATTATAGTTGGATGGCCGTGATCCGTCCTTATTCGTCTGAGGCAAGCCCCATTTCTTGTTGTGTTCCTCTTCCTGAGACCTGCCTTGTGGATCGAAATATGGCCTTTCGGCAGTTGCGGCTACCCGGACTGCATGTCTTCTATGAGGAGTAAAGCCATACGAGGCACTGTGCGATGTGACCCTGTTGTCCCACAGCGCAACGTCGTGCTTTCCCCATTGAAATCGTACATGCGCCTCTTGCGTTGTAGCAATGAGCTCGTTGAGATATCGGATGATGGTATCGCTCTCGGCCTTTGGCACGCCGACGATCTTGGTCACGAAGCCAGGGTTGAAGAAAACAGACTTCCAGCCTGTTACCGGATTGACTCGGACTAGCGGATGCTCAGTCGTTACAGGTTCTCGGCGGACAGGTCTCCCACCAGCGCGAGAGTCGTCAGCCTGCATGTCAGCTGAATGCAAGGCGGTTAATCCTTCGAGATACTTCTGCATTTGAGGTGACAGGACGTCGTAGATGGCATAGTGAGAGCACCACAAAGTATCACCGCCCCCACCCCGCGGAGGACCCGTAAGCACTTTCAAGGACGTATATGAAGGTGGCTGAACTTCGTAGCTGACCTAGGCGAGGAGTCAGTATGCTCTTTGAGGAGCAGCCGGGGGCGCTTACATCTGAGTGCCATAAGAAGGTGGGAGTAAAGAGGGCTCGTTGATCCACAGATTTGTCTGTTGTGTAGACTACGTGAACGTCTTCCAGCCCTTCCTTCTGTGGCACAGCTGTCGTGGCATGCTTATGTAAGGTGCCAAAGAACTTCCCGAGCTCTCGTTGAGCCTCAATATCAAAATCATCCTGGTTGCGGAAAAACACAACCCCGCGGGTCGCGATCAATCTTGCCAGGTCGCATTTTTGAGCATCGGTAAGTTGAGATAGGTTGACACCGGAGATCTCTGTTCCGATTTTTGGCACGTAATCGACAATATTGTCGGCAGCATCGAGTAAATGTCGAAACTGAGGGTCTCCATGCAGTCCTTTGTCCTCATATGGCAGTTCCTTCAGTTCATCCCAGTGAAGGTCCGGAAACCGCGGTAGAAGATAATCAAACTCGTAGTCTTCATGAGTCTCAATAGTTGTCCGTCCAGGTTCATATGTGTCTGCTAGACTCCGCTTCTTACGTTGCCTTTCAGACGCATTCTTGTCCCTGAAACCCAAGTCGACTCGGGTGGCCTTCGTCTCGGTACTCCAGGGTTCTGGTTGGTATTCCACCTGGACAGGATCTTCAGCATGGGGGGCCATGTTGATTTCCGTGGGCGTCTGGGCGTGTCAACTGTGTGGTGGTGGACCCAGAGATGTGGATATGGACAGTTGGGATATGGGTGAGACTCGTCAGGTGAAATAGAAAAGGTGAGAACCACGCCTTATATAAGGTCAGATTTACTTCCGAGTGGGTTGCTTGCAAGGTAAGATTGCACAATCCCGTGGCAAAGGGTCAGAGAATCTCCACATACAAGATCTGGGTGGTATGACTCCTCAGACTCTGGGGTCGGTGTACAGGTGTCATATCTTGTCCACATGTGGCACGGCGCTGCATGGCGACGACGGTTCCAGGGGCCGGACCACTCGCATAACAAGATCAGGCATGGATTCCTTCCACGATCTGTCGTGCAGTCGGCATCGTTGTCGCCGCTCAGCATATTCGTCAACGCTTCTTCCGAGCTCCCAGTTGTTCCAGATCCCGACTTTTGATTGGTCAACCCCTGATGTGCAGAGCCACATCGCAAAGCACGCAAGATGCGAGCCTGGTGTCGTCAACCAAGTATCGGTTGGAGCCGATGGTGGAAAGTAGGTCTCGAGCGTCTTGATGCCAAACAGTAATAACAGCCGTCACTACTACACTACCTAGGTACTATTAGTATCGGATTGCACGGTCTTATCCTCTCACCGCTGTTCGATGTTTGGTGGACGCCACGCCCACACACTGCACAAGGTTGAACTCTGCCACTCTCTCGGTGACATAGTGAGGCAGCGACGCAGAGCTTTCTCCCAGCTCGTATTCATGGCTTGAAGAAGAAACGCGGACAGAGACAAGCCAGGTCAATTATTATACTGAAAGTGTCGTCGGTTGTCGTTGTTGTCATGCAAAAAAGCGCAGCACGTACAATGCTCCTCCGAAGCGTAGGGTCTGGCCGATTCTAAACAGGCAGGAGAGAGATAACCGATCCTTCGCAGGCAAGTTCTGTCTATATACGTACTGTGATATCTTGGATGCCTTCCTTATACAGTCCGATCTTTCGACCTGAAACGGACGCCACATCATTCAACGCCGAAGCTCCTCCTCTAAACCATCCAAGCATGTCTTGGAAGCCGTCTATTCCATCTCAATCGTACCGGGAGGCTTGCTCGTGACATCGTAAAGCACTCGACAAACCCCGTCGACCTCATTGACTATTCTTCTACTCACTCTCTTGAGAAATTCGCCATCAAATGGAAACCAATCGGCGGTCATGAAGTCCGTTGTCTCAACAGCTCGCAAGGCGATCACTTGAGCGTGGACTCTCTTGTCTCCCATTACACCGACCGCTTTGACGGGTAGAAGAGCGGCAAAAGCCTGCGAGATCTTTCTGTACAGGCCACTGGCAATTATTTCGTCGATAAAGATCTTGTCCGCATGACGAGCAATCTTGAGTTGAGCTTCAGTGACTTCTCCGAGAATACGGATGGCAAGACCAGGTCCTGGGAAGGGGTGTCGCCAAACTAGGTCCTCGGGAATGCCTAGGTTGGTTCCTAGCGCTCTGACTTCGTCCTTGAAAAGTTCCCGGAGGGGCTCAATGAGCTTCAGATGCATGTCTTTCAGTAAGCCACCAACATTGTGGTGGGTCTTGATGGTTGCAGACGGGCCCTTGAATGAGATGCTTTCAATGACATCAGGGTACAAAGTGCCCTGAAGCAGCCACTCAATCTCTCCTGCTCTAGATGAGTTTGCGGCAGCCTCCGCGATTGCCTTGGCCTTGTCTTGGAATACCTCGATGAAGGTGTTTCCAATAATCTTCCGCTTCGTTTCCGGATCCGAGACACCCTTAAGCCTTCCGAGAAAAAGGTCTGATGCATCAATGACGGTAAGGTTGATGCCCAGGTGCTTGGTCAGTGTCTCCTTAACAGTTCGAGCTTCGTCCAGTCGAAGGACGCCGTTGTCTACAAGGACGGCGTGGAATCGATCTCCAATTGCCTCTTGCATGAGTTTGGCGGCAACAGTTGAGTCGACTCCTCCACTCACGGCGCCTATAACCTGACCCTTGGGACCGACCAGAGCCCGGATGCGCTCGATTTCTTTGTCCACGAACTTCTCCATGGTCCAATCTTGTCGGGCCTTGCATATTTTCACTGCAAAGTTACCCAGGATTTCCGTACCGCGTGGAGTATGCGTCACCTCTGGATGGAATTGAATGCCGAAATAAGGCTTGTCCACGCTTGCGATACCTGCGAAAGGGGCATTCGCTGTGCTTGCAATTGGATGGAACCCGTCCGGCAACTTTGATAGTTTGTCACCGTGGCTCATCCATACTTCAATATCATCTGCAATCCCTTCAAAGAGACGGTCGATATGCTCTTCCTTCCCCGCATGTCGTTCGATCTTCAGGTAGGCATGGCCATATTCTTTCTTGTCGCCGGCGGAGACATTCTTGCCAAAATGCCAAGCCATCTCTTGTAGGCCATAGCAGATACCCAGGATTGGTACACCGAGATCAAAGGCCGCCGGATCTACGTGGGGTGCGCCCTCCTCGTAAACCGAATAGGGACTTCCTGAGAGGATAATGCCTTTGGGTCGGAAATGCAAGTCTGCGATCTTTTGTGTGCAGGGTAACATCTCAGAGTACACTTTCAGTTCGCGCAATCGTCGTGTAATAAGGTGCGAGTATTGTGAGCTTTGCGCGTTCGTTAGTCACAGGCTTTCTACTACCAGGTAAGGAGTTCTGCCTACCCAAAGTCGAGGACCAGGATCGTGTCAAATGTTTCGGCCGGTACATTGACCGAAGCCCCTTCGACCTCGCCATTGACAGCCATCGCGACCGTGTTTTCGAGAGCAGTGGTCCCGAAGAGATTGTACGGAAAGATGCACGTGAGAATGGAAAATATTATCTCGCGACTGCGCAACGAGGGGCACGAGAATTAATTTTTGCGGAGCGGAGAGGAAATGCCCCCCGCAAAAAAAGCTTCGGGACGAATTGACATCTTTACAAATATATCCATCCTCCGTCAACATCGCGGAAAAGGAACCACCAATTCGCAGACTCAAGATGAGCAAACGAAAGCAGGATGCCGGCGAGAGCGTTATCAACAAGAACCCCAATACCGACGACGAGAGTGGCGAGGACGAGGTCAGTTCGACGCGTGGAATCTTACCGCAGTTTGTCCACTGACTCTAATATAGGACTTCGATGTGCTCAATGTTGATTTCGAGTGGTTTGATCCTCAACCAGAGATTGACTACCACGGAATAAAAGCGCTCCTGCAGCAGCTGTTTGATGTCGATGCTCAGCTGTTCGAGTTATCGGCACTGACCGACCTGATTTTGTCCCAACCGACGCTGGGGTCTACTGTTAAAGTCGATGGAAACCAAACGGATCCATATGCATTCTTGTCCGTAGTCAATCTACAGGAGCATAAGGTACGCCCAGGGCAAAGATCTTACACGGAACTGTACTGACGGCTTCACAGGATAAGCCCTTCATGGGTAAAGTAATCCAATACATCCAGTCGAAAGCTAGATCGAACCCCGGACTTGCTCCTCTCGCCGAACTGCTATCACAGTCCACGATACCTGCGATCGGGTTGGTCCTGACAGAGCGTCTGATTAATGTTCCGTCGGAAATTGTGCCACCAATGTACACGATGCTACTGGAAGAGATTGATTGGGCACTACAAGACAAAGAACCATACAACTTCTCACACTACCTCATACTCTCCAAAACTTACACCGAAGTTGCTTCAAAGCTGGATGCTGAAGACAGTCGGCCCAAAAAGAAGAACAAAGCTGTCGGCAGTTCGTTTGAGACAATGTACTTCCATCCAGAAGACGAAGTGCTGCAAAGGCACGCTATCTGCCACGGCGGATTCGACTATTCGATAAAGCAAGATGAAGGGCATTCAGATTCGAAACGAGTCTTTCAAGAGCTTGGGATCAAGCCACAAGGGCACGCCATCCTGATTTCAGCCGATCAATTCAAGGCCGCAGTCCAAAACGTTGCAGAGTATCTGAAGCCCCAGGCGTGATCAATCCAGCAGATCATTCCCATTGAGTGCCCTTCAGCCTCTGCATCAAATATTCTACCTCGACCACCTTGGTTAAGGGAATGACTACCTGGGCATACATCTTCACGACCGCCTCCACATCGAGCTTCTCTTCTCCACCAGCAGTATTGGTGCTGCCAACCGAAGGGTCTTTGCCGTACGTTCTGGCCTTCAGTCGCAGCCTCTCAAGGACCAGTTGCTCGACCTTTGCATTGGTGATGGCGGCATCGATTCCCGCCCGATCCTCAGCCTTGATGAGCTTCACGAATCTTTCGGTTTCCGCTCGAAATTTGCTTTCAGCCACAAACTTTCCGAAATGAATCCGCCTGCTCAAGGCCTGCAAACAGGCCACGTCAGAAGTTGCAGCGCTTCCGTAGTTCTCCTTAGTCTCGCCCCGATCCTCACGCCCAAACTTACGACAGGCTTCAGGCAATACCTCTTTGATGTATTTCTCCTTGATGATGTCGTTCACATTGACATCATTGTCGTGCAAAAGTTTTGGGTACTTTATCGGCTGAAGCATGGGTCGCTGTAGGACTTGCGGGAAGAAAGGGTATTCGTCCGGGGCATCATATCGGCGCACAGTGGAATGCAGGCGCTCGGTTTCAGAGAGGAGGTAATCAGCCAGGGAGATGTTGGGAGGGAGTGCGAGGTTACTCGTAGGCACCGGCAGAGCGATAGGGTCGTAAATGGAAGCGTTCAATGGGAACTGTACTCGTTCGATTAGGTGGAAGATGATTGTGTCTTCGAGTCGACTGGGTAGGAGTCAGTTTCTATGTGCACATGGCGATTGCTGGGGTGCTATACATCAGTTGAAAACGGATATTATCTAGATCCAAGGCCTTTGAGGCATCGGAGAGGTCAATGGCGGTATCCATGTCCGATTGGCTCAACCTATCTTGCTCCTGCGGTGGTCGCGTTCTGGTCATATATGAAGATGTCTCTGTGATAGGTCAACAAATGGGGGAGGAAGTAGAAAATGGGTTCCAGGCCATGGCACCACCTATATATCCAAGGTAGATATCATGTCAGCAGCCAGTAAGAAAAGTGAAGATGTTGGGGACAGCACGAAAAAGTATGGAGTGTTGGACTTGAGTGGGCTGCAAATAATCGCGGTAGAGATCTGAGTCGTCCACAGTACGTCAGAAGGATGCGGCGTCGGGACCGCGTCTGCAACCCAGATCTACTTCCACCCAACTGAACCCTCCACATTTTCAGTAAGCTTGACCTGTGGGAGCCTTCACCTGCAACCTTGTCATCAAACATCAGTCCTGTTGGACCCAGTGACTCGTCGACACCTCCACTGGACGATCCGAACTCGCGCCGAAGACACTCAAGAGTGTAGAAAGCAGCAGGGTTATATGGCCAGCTCGCGCTCCCACAGCCGGAATGCCTCGCAAACACGAAGACCGCAGGGGGATGGGGACGACTCTGTCCTCGGTGCGGTCTTGGATGTAGGCGCGACATCGTCCCTCTTCAATGAGCTTACTGACCTCCATGATAGACCCGCCAGTTGGAAGCATTCGGTCGCAAGGTGACGGCAACAGCAACCCATCTCATGGGCGACACTACTTCTACGCACTACCCGACGGCTATGAGCAACATCTCCCGCCAGATGCGGCGCCCTGTAGTACAGCGAGCTGTTTTTTCCTTCTCGCAACAAGCTCCTTCGGAATTGGTGAGAGCAAAGCTCTCCACCAGCGAAATCGCACATCGAGCCCTTACGTATATTCCCGACGATCAACTGCAAAACATACCCGAGGACGATAATACCTACTCCCTATTCCAAGGTTTCCAGGCCTCTATCCCTGAAGGGGAGAGCGAACATCGCAAGGGACACCGCCGACGGAGCTCCAAACAGCACAAGCTGTTAGGTGCCGGGGACGTGGAAGAAGATGGTCCCCCAACAATTCAACGCCTCAAGAAGAAGCGCAATGCAGTAAACCACAAACTAGAAATGTTGGCTGTGAGGAAGAACATGTCCACGACTGAAATTCGGGATATAGACCATAAAATCGCCAATCTGCAAAATGTGCGTCGGACCGTGCTTGATCGACTTGCCACTCTCGAGACCGACGAGGCGGAGGTCGAGCATGAATTGCTCGAGCTGGACAACAAAATTGAGGAAATGCAAGAAGCTCTTGACGAGCAGAGCACACTGGACCAATCCACGAGCAGTCTCAACCCTCCGCGAGCAGTGACTCCCGACTCAGAGTCGATGGACGCCTCGTTCATGTCACAGTCTCTCTACGACAAGCTTCCCTCGTCTTCATCACCAAAGTCTAAGAGACGGCCAACATATGCGAAGAGGAAATCTATGCCGGTCCTGCATGAGCATCTCGAGTCTGGGTCTCACATAAGGACCATCCCTGCCCATAACGATACAATATCGGCATTAGACTTCGACCAACCTTTTGGCACGATGGTCAGCGCAGCCCTCGACGACACAGTACGTGTTTGGGATCTGAATCTGGGTCGCTGCATGGGCTTTTTGGAGGGCCATACTGCTTCTGTCAAGTGCCTCCAGGTTGAAGACAACATCGTAGCCACAGGTGGTATGGATGCCACAATCAGACTCTGGGATCTTAGCCGTGCCAAGTACGAACCCTACGAACACAGGATCGTCGAGAATGGTGACGAAGATAAGGACGAGGAGGATGACGGACTTGGATTTGGAAATGAACATGAGGACGCGCCCCCCCCACCGCCGCCGGATGCCATGGGGGATTGTCCCCTCTTTGTTCTTGAAGCCCATGTCGATGAGGTTACGGCACTGCATCTCCGTGGCGACACACTTGTGTCAGGCTCTGCAGATAAAACCATTCGTCAATGGGATTTGGTGAAGGGACGATGCGTGCAGACATTGGATGTGCTGTGGGCAGCTGCCCAGGCTAGTTCGACGATGAGCAGCACTGAGCCACAATGGCGGCCGACTGGCCGTGCGGCCGATGCAACGGCCGATTTTGTCGGTGCTCTGCAGTGCTTTGATGCTGCGCTTGCTTGCGGAACCGCCGATGGGATGGTCCGGTTGTGGGATTTGAGGAGTGGACAGGTTCACCGGAGTCTTGTAGGACACACAGGGCCAGTGACATGCTTACAATTCGACGATATCCATCTGGTCACGGGCAGCCTTGACCGGAGCATTAGAGTAAGAAGAGGACCACGGCCACCAGTGGTTCCGTTTGCTAACTGTGAAACAGATCTGGGACCTCCGAATGGGCACCATTTTCGATGCTTATGCCTACGATGCGCCGATTACGAGCATGATGTTTGATGCTCGACACATTGTCTGTGCTGCCGGCGAAGACGTTGTGAAGGTGTACGATAAGACCGACGGCAGACACTGGGACTGTGGAACAGGGGTGACAACATCCGTCGAAGACCGAATGGCAGGTGCGAAGACTAGCACTGTCGAGAAAGTCCGACTGAAAGATGGGTATCTTATCGAGGGACGAAGAGACGGTGAAGTTGGAATTTGGACCTGTTGAGAGGCAACAGGTCAGTTCTATTGGGGCGGTATGGATATTAAGGCACTACTAAGGCTTGCATCATGGAACCAAGGGAGCTGTGCTGACCTGTGTCCTAGCACGGCCTTTTGCATAGCTGGTCCTGTAACAAGAAGTCGCACGTCCGTTTATAAAAGAATTCAAGAAACCAGTTCTCCAACATTCATTCCGAGACAATCAAATTGGCCTAGCTAACATCCTTTTCTCTTGAATGCAATCCCACCATGGCTCCAAACAATATCATATCCAGGCAAGAAAGCCAGCCTCGACAACCCTTTGGCGGGGATCTTTATTCGTCGGTAATTCCAAGATGATCCGATGCCTTCTCGGAGCACGCCGGTAGGGTTGCCAGCATATTACTGGCCTCTGTCTCCTCCAACAACCATTTGTCCGCCCTCGCCAACGCCAGCGCGCGGCGATAGCGAAGGTGGGTGCACTCGTTCTTCCGGTCATCCATCTTCCCGAGCGTCGTCTTGACTCCAACAGAGTACGCCATCTCGAGCACATTGTTCACGCTTCGGGCCATGCGGAAGCTGCCTAACGTACTCTTCAACTTTTTAGGGCCGGGTCTGCGCGCCCGCACACGCCCACGTTTGGGGGCGTTTGTCTTTTTGCTGTTTCTTTGGAGTGGGATTGCCGGCCGCGGCGCCGGGCCTTCGCGCAAATCCCACCCCTCTACGGGCACATCATTGACTCTCTCGGAAGGTTTGAAGATGGTACCCTTTTCTTGGCGATCGGCCCAGTCGGCGATGTGGCACCACTCGCTATCGATGATGTCGACCTGCTTGATCACGGTGGCAGCCAGGATTTCTGCTTCTTGGACTCGGAGGCTTCCCCCAGTCTCAAACAGTGGCCTGACATATTTAGTAGTGAAGGCCTCGTTGTCAAGAGGATACGGCAACTTGAAATCGCCTTGGTGGGACCGGCTGGCGAAAAAAGCCGGCTTGGGCTTTCCGCCGAGCCCGATGGCCTGGAGGAGCGCCAGGCCCTCCTGCGCACGCTCGGCCGGTTCTCTCTCCGGGAAGCTATTCTCAGGAGTCGGCGGCCGGCTGTTGGGCTCCTCGAAGATCTGTCTCACGTTAGACGTGGGTATATCTGGTTGTTGGGGCGAGAATGGCTCGTCCGAGGGAGATTCTTCGGATGTCGTGAGTGCCGCCGGCATTGGAGATGCCGCCATGATTGCTGCCAGTTCCTGCCTCGCCTCTTGTGCAGTGAGTGGATTTGTACGTTGGTAGATGTGGTCATGGATTCGCCTCTCCACGTTGGAGTTGTGGTCGATGCTGCTGACGATGTTGTGCTTGGTCTTGTTTCGGGTCTTTTTGTTTCTGACGGGGTTTTTTTGGCGGTTGCGTTGTTGCTGGTGATATTGATGCTTTTGGTGGGTTTGTTTCGGGTGTTGCTTCGGGTGTTATGATCATGGGAGGTAGAGTGGATGGCAGTGTGGACGGGAGCCGTGTCAAGCAAGGCGGACGATGAAGGCATTGCTGAAGGCATTGCTGAAAGACTTGAGTTGAGAAGATCCATGCTGGGCTGAGCTGAGTTGAGCTGACGTTTGGTCTTCGACTAGCAAAGTCGACTTGAGTGTGGTGTGTGGTGTGTGGGATGTTGTCTGTTGGCTGTTGTCTGTTGATGTGTTTGTTGCCCAGTCTGTCAGTCAAGATTCGACGAGAAAGAGCGAGGCAGAGAGAGAAAGAGCGATGCAGAGAGAGGAATAGCACTGCAGATTGGGTTGGATTCGAACAGAGAGGAAGATTGATTTCGCACTCGCGAGGTCCTTATACCTCAGCGGCCACGGTCACGGCCTTCAAAGAAAACCTGAGCCACACAGACACCAGCATTGAAAGGCTCGGAGATCCCGGTGGACCAGATCGGCGACTGATTCGGCCTTCCTTGCTGGTTGTCTGCCTTTCTGCGGCCTGTGGCGTGTGTCTTGCCGACCGTTCTTTGGTACAAGTCGAGCCGGTGGCCCATTTTCCATTCCGTACCAAACAAACGCTTGCGATTGTGAGCCGATCATTGTCGAGTTTACTCGGTCAAGGATGCCGGTGTTTATTTGATCAAGGCCTCAAGGATGCCGGTGTTTATTGTTTATTGGATCAAGGTCTCAAGTCTACCCCGTCAAGCTCCCCAGTTCATCCGTCAAGGTTCCCAAAGTCTACTTACCGTGTCCGATGTCTCAAGTCTACGCGGCATGTGGTGGCGAATCGCGTCGCGACGCGTCGGTCTCTTCATCGAACTGGGGGTCGAGCTTGAACTTGAACTTGGTGCTCCGAGATAAGTGCTGCCTGTTCATTGCCCTGGCTTGCCCTGTTGTGCTGTGCTGGAATGCTTCTACTTACAGAGAGAAGCAGTAGAGGTCAGACATGACAGAAAGAAGCAGCAGAGTCGAGACATGAATGATAGACTCTGGTACAAAGACCTAGCTATAGTTAGTATGGATCCCCACGGTTGCTTTTACTTTTGTAGATGTGTTGTGCTGTGCTGGTGATGTGCTATGCTGTGCTGTGCTCTGCTGTGCTGTTACCTTCTCTACGTAGAATACAGTCAGTCAGTGCCGAGCGCATGTGCATGTGCATGGCTTTTGCTTCCCTCCAACTACTCAGGCTACTGAGCAGAGTACTCCGTACTGTTTGGCACACCAGACACTGCAGTAGAGCGACAATGGCTGCTGGAGGCAGCGCCAGACCGGCCTACGTCACTGTAACTGTACTTGCAACTGTATCTGTAGCGCTGGCAGTAACAGTTCAGTGATCGTCACCCCGAGTGAGTGCAGCTGCTTGGATCTGGATCCAGAACCATGACGCCCCGCGTACTGTATGTATACTGTATTTAGTAGGCAGGCACAGGCACCAATTCGTACACTCCGAGCACTAAGTTTTGTCAAATTAAGATAGGTACCTGAGCAGCAGCAGCAGCACCAACACCAGCACCAGCAGCACCAACACCAGCACCAGCAGCACCAACACCAGCACCAGCAGTACCAACACCAGCACCAGCAGCACCAGCAGCAGCAGCAGCAGCAGCAGCAGCAGCAGTAGTAGTAGTAGTAGTAGTAGTAGTAGTAGTAGTAGTAGTAGTAGTAGTAGTAGTAGTAGTAGTAGTAGTAGTAGTAGTAGTA